>NW_026042346.1:1329677-1426245 GCF_023856365.1 Brienomyrus brachyistius
TTTTCTTCAGGACCATAAATCTCAAGACGCTTGAAGGATCGTTACCCTCTTTTCCCCGGCAAACATGGCTGGAGTCACTTAGCAACGGTAATTGCTTGTGGCAGCATTTGAACAGCATGGTATTGTGACTGAAAGAAAAGAAAAACATGTTTAAAACAGAAAGAGAGAGACAAAATACATTGAAGCAGGCCACTAGACCATTGTGTTAATAAAATAATGAGGTCCTGGCGTCGTTTCAGATTGCCCACAACGATAATTGAGGCTTAGCTGTAGTGGGCTAGCAACTAAAACAGTGGCTGCATCCCCGCATGGCTACAGCACAGCCACAGAGCCATTCCTGCTGTTCGGCCAGGGGGCTCTCTGCGGGAATGAGGCCGAGTCCAATATGCCGCTACGGGGATGCACTGTAACCGGATATTGGCATAGCGGCAGGTAGCACGGCGGCTAAGGCCCTGAAATTATTACCAGAAACATCAAGGATCAAACGAGAATATCAAAAGATTACAGGGGAGGGTACTTCACTCCAGCTGCTTGCAGTATAGACAAATAGATAACTATCTATGCAATAAATGAGGTATCAACATGTGTTTTGTTGGATAAAGTGAGATATAAATGAGTAAATAAAGGTGGGAAATGCAAACCCAATCTCCTCAGATCCAGAACGCACTCAAAACCGACATGCTCAAGGTCTAAAGAGGCAACCGTTCACCGATGTGTAAACAGGTTTTATCATTATTATTTCTGTTTTGAGAAAAATAAGCCTTCTTTATGTTTTATTGTTTGCCATACTGCTCATTTCCCCATTTGCTTAGCGGCTCAGACATTCTGTCGCATCTGCAGAACAGATCCGGGGTCGTCCTGCTCTAAGTTTCGCCTTGGAGTCCATTTCAATGCAGTTTGTTGACACCCGTTCAGTCCCAGGATATCAGTGGGCCGGTTCTCCGGCTTCTTTAGGAAAGCGCGCCACAGGAGCTTCTGCTGGGCCTTAGCCAACAGGGACCGGTTTACGGAGTGGAAACTGGACAATGGTAACTGTCAACCAACGCTACCTAACCCATGTAAGTATTCGGCTGCAGTGTTTACCAACACAAACTCATTTTTCTGAGTTGGAGCCACAGAAACAGTAAACCGATGGGTAGTCAGTACACTGGCTGATCATCAATCCTATCATCAGAGCAACTGGTCCTCTAAGACGTCCATAGCTAGCTGCAGCCAGCAGAGTTGCTATTAAACACCTGTAGAACCAACACCTTAGAACCTGATTTTGTTCACTCACTGTCGAATTTGAATAGAAAGTGAGAGTTTCAGGCTGTGTTTGTAAGAGTTACTCAAAACCAAGGAGGAGAGGAACGAACTAGTCCCGAGCCATCAGGGACGACAGCACATGGTGGCACTCAGATAGACTTTTCAAAGTGAGATGGAGGAACCGTTACCTCATGAGGGGGAGGGAATGCAGAGAGAGGATTGAGGGAGAGCAGAGAGAGAAGCGGAGACCACCATACAGCTATGAAGAAGCCAAGAAGAGCAGCCCTAATGAATAAATAAATGAGAAGGGATGCATTATTTATACAGAGATATCTGCATTGGGGGAAAGGGGGCCTTTCAAGAATTTAAAATTGCCAGGCATCATGGCTGTTTGTGAGCACAGTCAAAATAGAAACAAGCTCACGGTCCCCAAGACGAGGTGTGAGATATGTTCTTGATCCCATGCCACACCCATGGGTGGGGGGGGGGGGGTTAAGAGACTAACAGAGAGCTCAGGGTCCCACCAGGAGCTCAGGAGACCAGGCTGGGGAGATTACATGAAGTGTGGAGGCAGGAATCCCAAATGCCGACCTGGCCTGTATTAGACACACACACACACGCACACACACACACACACACACACACACACACACACACACACACACACACACACACGCACACACACAGGTTTGTAATTATATCTTTGTGGGGACTCTCTCCATTCATTTCTATGGGGAAAACTCTAATCCCAATGTGATGACCTTAAACCCTACCCAACCCTAACCTTAACCATAAGTATCCAAACACACACACACACACACACACACACACACACACACACACACACACAGTTCCCTGCCCTTAAGCTCTAAGCTGAATGTAAGAATCATTATTCTGAAGCATCTCAATCCCAGTTCATTATCGGTGCTCACTACTTCCATTTGAACCCTATAAAGACCAGGGACATCAAACCATAAATTTATTAACTCAATGTGCAGTCAGAAAATTAAAATGAATAAAGCAACCGGCATTAAAAGGTGTGTTAAACAACGTCAGCATTACAGAAAATAGAAATACCACAGTGCATTGACACGGACTGTTTGGTGAAGTGACTCACCCGTGACTTATATACAGATTTCCTTGTCATGAACTAACATCCCAGCGGGGGGGAGGGGGGCGGTGTTTCCACGATGGGATCCAGCCTCACTAAGACCCTGTATAGGAGAATCCATTATGGGAGATGGGTGCACTGTGGATTAAATTTATATTTCTGAAATCCAGGTCACATCCACACAGAAAGGGTCCCGTTCATGGATAGGAGGAAATAAACAAAGGATGACAGATATGGAAGGCAGAACTGTACACAGCATCACATCCCCTGACAATCCGACATGTCCTACATGACCTAAGGCTGCTGGAATGAGGGGAATAGGACATGCACACAAAGAAGCTTTTAGAGAGTTTGTCGTCCCTCTCCAGGCTCCAGGAAGTGACAGGAGACGCAGGGTGGCCATGACTCGGGGAGCGACCACATCCAGGCAGAGACCCAACTCTTCACTGGACTGTGCTTTCAGATGCTCACCACAGGGGGCACCATTGCATAAAAGGATCCACTGTGCCTGTGTACATGCCTCCCTAACTATCACTGCCATGACAACAGGCATCACAGATGCCCTTTCTACGGCAAAGTGTGCTTACAGGCCACAAAGTGACTGGACAGACAGTCAAAAGTGTTCCCTGCCTTTCTTTGAAAGCCTCAGTGGCGAAGAGGAGGAGGTAGGAACTATCCGGATTAAGGACCCTAACCTGACGCCCAGCCTGCTCCGATCTAATCCCAACATGACGACCTTAACCCCCACCCAGCCGTAACCTTAACCATAAGTAACCAAACAAAGTACGAGACTTTGGGCATTTTTAGGTTTTTGATTGCATTCATAGATTGTTGTGTGAACCTAAAAATTGGTCCTCACAACATCAAGATAACAGGTTTTTATTACTTTATGGGGGGCATTTGGTGCTCACAATGTAATATAAACCTAATCCACTCACACACACACACAGGCAGACACCAGTTCCGTATTTACTGTGACACAGGAAATCAGAAACCACAAACACACACACATTTGTTTTCATATCTTTGCAAGAACTCTCCATTCATATCTATGCAAATCCCAACTATAACAAACTTAACCCCTATCCAGCACTAAACTGAACCGTGAATAAGCAAATAAAATATTTTTGGTTATTAGTTTTTTGATTGCAGTTACAGATTTTTATAAAATTGAGTTTCCACTGGTGGGGACTGAAAAAAATGGTCCCCACAAGGACAATATAGCAGGTTTTTATCACATTTTTAGGAGCAAATGTCCCCACAATATAATATGTAGATGACCCCCCCCATACACTTTGACTTATAGAAAACACACCTAATAATATGGACTCTGATAAAGTAACCGACAGTTTTTTTTCTTTTAATTGGACACCAACGGCACCACACGTAATTCGGCATGGCAGTACACTTAGTCACCATTAAAGAATTTCCGTTACGGCAAAGCCAAAATTAGTATGTAGTATATTAGTTAATTATGTCAGATTTCATAGCCATTTATTAAGATGAGTTGGTTAGTTTCATATAATCTAAAGTCTTATTATACATAATTTCATGCCCCTGTGACACGTCGGTATGGTCCGTCTCTGTGCACCGGTTCCTGGCTCCACCCTCCAGCTCTACCGTTACCTGACCTCCCATTGTTGTCCTGATTAGCAGGCTCTGACACAAACTTGTTGCAAGGTGTATGCTGGCTCCTCACGCTGCTCCAGTGAGAGATCACCTTGACTGGCAGGGAGTTAAATTGGTTTTCTGATTTAATGTCAACAAATTGAGTGATAATGGAAATTAATTTGAGTCTCAGAAATTTTGCGTCCTATCCAAAAAACCAAAACAACACACTTGTGACACAGACCGGAGAGAAATGAATGTTTACAACTATTCTTAAAGAGGAGGTGAAGAAATCCCCCAGACTAGCAGGGGATTAAAACGACTAGACGACTTAGAAATTAGTCATTTTGTGAAGGCTTCAGAGGATGTTTTTATAAATACACATCCAGTGTGTGTGAGTGACTGGACACGTTGCTGTGTGTGCATTAGCTTTTCTGACCATTTTGAAAGGAAAAGTTACACAGTAGCCTGAACATGACCCATTAATCTGGTGAATGATGCTATTATCTGTGCGCTTCGCAATTGCCACTGGTCTCAGTAATATAACAGGTGCCATAGCACACTTGAGAGCCCAGACTTCCCCATTCCCCATTCAGCAGAGTACAATGCCAACATTTAATGAAATCCCGAAAAAATAAAAATCCAATCAGGCATTGTGCCCTGTGAAATGTCGAATACTGAAGGGAGAAGTCTGCCTTCCAGTCAATTCATTGCTGTAGAAATTATCTTCACTTCTACAAATTAAACTTGAGGTCACATTTACAGACCTCTCCCCCATTTAGGTGGTTAGATGCAATCTTTTTTAGGTGCGCTTTTCATTGATTAATCACGCTTATTAATTTAAACGACTCAGGTCTTTAATTACTGAGAGAGAAGGACTGTTTTCTAGATTACGAATGACAGGCCTCATAAGGTTTATCAGAGATGGAAAAAGTACGCAGTGACTAACGGCTTGTTTCAAAACATTCCTCATTTATGCTCTTTTGTGTGATGCGTCTTCTGTCATTCCTAGATAAAACTGACAAGGAGCAGTTTTTAAAGTAAATCAGCACCGATCCAGCTGCATTCCCGGCAGTCCTGAGGGCAGGTCGCTGTTGTCAAGGCCAGCATGTCGGTACGCTCACTCTTCATTTTCACTTCCATCAGCAAACACGCCACAAGTCCCTCGTGTTTTTTATGCCTTGTAATATTTCCAGCACCCGATACAATCGATAGCCGCATTGACCGCTCGTCACAAAATTGACGTGCTTAAAATGAGTTTGCATGGGGGGAGATTTCAAATCTTGATTCAACAATTATCATCCATGGAAAAGCCTGCTCTTATCTTGGCGATGCATGTTAATGGGACCAGCGAAGTGTGAGGATGGATTCTGTTTGCTCTCCGCTGCCACACCCCCCCTCGGCTGGTCTCACCCACTCAAGTAGACAGCTATTCTGCATTGTGCCTTATGATTATGCCAGGCAGTTGGGTAATTCACGCCCAGAGAGTGAAAGTCCAGACCGGGATTTTGTTTCAACCAACCAGTTGAGTCCTCCGTGACTGTGACTGGTTGGTTGAAGCAAAATCTTGGTCTGGACTTTTACTGTCTGGAGCTGAATTACCGCCTCCGCCTTCACTCCCCAGGATAGACTCCCTGGCTGTTTGACCTCAGCATCCGTCTCTGACTTATATTCTCGTTCAGTGTTTCGGTTTGCTCTCCATGTGGGTTCCGTGTTGCTGATCTGTCCCAGTCACTACCCGAGGGGGGCGGATGATGAACTAAGTGTCACTGTTACAGACCCATGTGTCATAAGCTGAGTTCAGGAAAGGATTAGGCCATAAAGCACTCTGTGCCTTTCACCCCCCCCCCAATCCCAAATCTCAATAAACAGAGTGATGGCTCACCAATCTTCATGGTGAGTTTGAGCAAATGCCTCGTCCCAGCCTTCCAGCAAACAGGCTTCCCCCGCGAGTGTGCCAACACAGCGCTGCCCCCACCACGCGGGCGTCTCATTACTGTGGTGCACGCAGCCTGCCGGTGAGATCACACATCCACCTATTTCCTGGCCCTGCGCCTGCATTCGCCACGGAACCCGGGGAGCCGGAGCTCAACAATGACATCACGCTGGCTCCTAATAAGGCCGCGATTGAAATAGCAGCCGCCTGGGTTGCGTGCTGCTTCCCGGCACCCGGGCCCCACGCAGGAACACATCCCAGGGGGCTTCTGCACATCTCTGACATGTTTTAATTAAGTTGTATGCTGTATATGCATGTACCTGCCACTAATTAGACAGCAGAATCAACCCCAGGTGTACAATATTTACTGTGACACAGGAAAACAGAAACTACAAACGCAGCATGACATTAAAATGAACCCCCCCCCCCCCAAAAAGAGAAAAACAAAATCAAAAACAAAACGGTCATAGACTGTTTCCCCCACAAAACACACTCCCTGTCTATGACCTCACACTACATCAAGCACCTTTTCATTTTCACGCCACCATCTTCCAACATGCCCCCTTCTCCCATGGTTCAACTCTAACCTATGAATCTAATTACGGAAACGAGCAAAAATCAAACCAGCATTTAATTACACCCTTAATTAATCATCTAATCTAATCCATAATGCTATGTATGAGTAATATGTGCTTCGGCAGAAAAATATCAAATATGAAGTCTTTTCACTAATTAAATTAAACTGATGTAGTTAATTGGTTTAATGACTTTATCAGGGGCTGAGCTGAAGTCAATGGCAGTATTACACTGCGGACCCTCTGGAAAGTTCTGCAAAAACTTTTATGTTCTTTATGCCGGTCACCCCCCCTGCACTTATTTGAGGCAACTTCCTGGTGCTTTTGAAGTCTCACCCTTGTGTTCTACGGAGCAGAAATTAGCCTTAAAATGCACCCCCCCCCCCAATCCAGTAACATCTGGGTCATCTTATCTGTTCACTCGCTCGCATATCGTAGCCGTGGCACACCTGTCCTCAGTCAGCGCCCCTTGGGAAATTTTGCACATCCCCCCCAAAAGTGTCCGACTGGCCAGCGATCCTCCTACTAATGGGTGTCACCTCTTGGCAAGATGAGCCTGCTCGTGGCTTTCCAGGTGGCCTCAATAAGATTATTAATGGTTTTACCTTATAAAAGTCATCTTTACAGGAGGAGTAAATGCTTTGCCCTTCTGTGTGCACCCTGCCATTTATCACTTAGCACAGGCCGGAGCGAGGGCCGGAGCTTTACAGTTCTGTCTTACCCTTCGTAGGAGTGTACGAGATCTGAACCTGTGATCTTTTCACAGGCGCTATGATTGCAGGCCCTGCACACCACACTGGCCATTGCTGGGAACAGGGAAGGTAGCAGCCGGACCGCATTCTGCTAGCAGCTCTACCGGCCAGTGGCTGAACAGGGGCAGGATGTAGCAGGGGCCTGGAGACCAGCTGGAGAAGCTGCAGGTTTCCTCGCAAGCAAAGAGTCCCAGGCTGAAGCTACTTAAAAGATTTTTTTTTCCTTCTCCCTAAAACGCATAAATAGAACATCTGCTGGCCCCCACTGACTCCCATCTCCGCTGAGCTGCAACAGACATGCGCTTCCCCGAGAGCGAGCACTCGGATGACATGAGACCTCTCAGCCCCCGACGGGGCCTCTCACGCACCTCGGCGGCAGTGGCGGAGAAGCCGCGCTGCTGCTCCCATTGCCGCGGATTTGCCGTTGGGATTCCCGGGGGAATGCCGCCATTAGCTTCCAGGCTTCTTAGATGCACCTCAGATCAAAAAAATGAATGAGAAACCTGGCGCTATGGGGCTGCATCCAAATGTGCTTAAGAAGTTCAAAGCAGATATTTTGGGAAGCGCTGAAGTCTTTGGTGAAAACACCTGCACGCCACTATAAAAAGACGCCAGCTGCGTGGTTCTGTGCAGCCTCCAATCACGCGACTCGCCGGAAACGCTGAGGCGCACGTCATGATGCCAGCCCTCCCCCCTCCCGCCCTCCACCGCCTGAGGAGGGTTCTCCTCTGGCCTGAGTCCCGTCTCCTTGCCTGCATAGCATCACATGCTCCCAGAATGCTTACAGAATGCCAGGATTCGGTCACGGCATGAGCATCTGCCCAGCGCCTTATTAAAATGCTCCCCCTATAACCAAACAGGCTTATCAGAAAGGAAGATGCCCCCCCCAGGCTGCACACATAATTACACTTAAGCAGGAGATGTACTTTATTGTCTGGTCATAAATGGTTGCACACTGGAAAACTCCCCCCCTCTATTTTACAGAATTTTCCATTTGTTTATTTTTTGCACTGCAATCTACTTAAGTCCTTCAGCTCTGTGCAACGTATTGATATGGAGTCTGAAAGATTTTATAAACTGATGACAGAAATACAGGAAATAAAGCGCAAATACATATGTGAATAATAAAACTAGTTGGGCTAGTTAGGCTAGTTAGCAGCAGCATGGTGGTGCAGTAGTTAGCACTGTCGCCTCACACACTGGGCACCTGGATTCCATGTGTGTGGAGATTGTATGTTCTCCCTGGGTCTTCTGGGTACTCTGCGTTCCCCCACAGTCCAAAAACATGCTAATTGGAGTTGCTATATTGCCCCTAGGTGTGAGTGCATGAGTGTGCCCCGTGATGGGTTTGGTGCTGGCTGTACCTGCCTCCCCTCTTGTCCCCATCCTGAGTTGTTCCCTGCCTTGTGCCCATAGGCTCTGGACCACCTGTGACCCCGAGCAGCATAACTGGTTTCAGAACATGGATGGATAAGATGCAAAGATGCTTTGGAGAGTGAATGTTAATCAGTTAAGTGACCCTCTCGTAAAGCAGATGTGTCATTAGGAAAGGGCAGCTGTGAGCCTGGAGAAAAGAGGGGTCAGTCTGTCCCAGAGGGAACTTTCTGTTTACAGACTGCCTGTTTGCTTTTATACTTTACTATAGCTTATTTATCCAAAGTGTTGGAGCTACATATAGGAGAAGCATGTCAGAGTTTGTTTTTAGGTTAGTTTGATAAACTCCCTCCCCTGTCAGAACAGGCACTGCCACGACTACCCCCCCTATCTGTGAATTAGTTATGACTGGCTAAACCTTCGTAAACTGCTGCCACGTCTAGTCAGGCCTGCTGCAGGATCGGGACGGACTGACTGGGGGGGGTCACCGGCAAACGGCTAAGGAAGCATCCCTTCTGGACGGGCTGCTGGTGTGAGTGGTGGACGGCCCAAGGCACCCTTCTCTGGACGTGGCGACAGCTTCCGGCGACGCCGGGCAGGTATCCCCCCGATCCCTGCCCTGAAATCCTACCTTACGGTGATTTAAATAGGCCCAACCTACATTATGACCTCAAAAGCACCAAATATCAGGTCCTCTGAAAAATAAGCAGGGCATAACTGTGACAGAAAGTAAAAAAAAAAACACAAATACAAGCCAAAAAACAAGCAGATTCCCAAAAATTCCACATCGGCGCAACAAGAAAACAGACGTGATGATTACATACATGCAGCCAAAGCTGCCGGTTTCACACAAAATGGTGAAGAAAGAGGCTTTGAAAACAAGCCGCGTCCTTTTGTTCTTTTCCAGCCGGAGAGATGCTGTCAAAAACATGGTGATATCGCTCTGTGCTCCCCACACCCCAGCCACACTGCCTGCAATTACATTACCATACCCCCACACTCACACCCCTCCCTAACATCCCGCTACATTAACAAAACACTGCTAATCAAAAGACAAGCCTCTATTTTTACTATAAATAGTACATTAGGGGTGCAGAGACCCCACAGATACAGCATCACAACCTCACAAGCAAGGAAGTCTAAAATGACAGGGAAACAAACAAATTGTCCTTTCAGAGTGCAGGGGTGTGATCACCCCCCTACATAAATGTAATAGCCCCGCCCCCCATTGATGGCCAGTCTTGGCCTGCTGTTTGAGGTAAATGGTTGTCTAAGCTAATTAATCCCCAGATTTCCCTCTGGGCGGTGGGGGGATGGTGTTTTTATCTGCCGTTCACCCAAAACATGAATGCCACACCATCTGAACATTCTGCTCCTTTGTTGGGGTAACTGGTTTGTATTTGAGGGGTGTTAGAAGACGCCCACAGTGGGAGGAAAGATGACGATATGCTCAGAAATGCAAGGCTTTCCCCCCACCCAAAATTAATTGCTGCTCACTGGGAACCCAAAATTCGGAGCTTGAGTGGCTACTGTATGTAACCGATATGAATGATATGATATGATATGATATGATATGATTTTCACTATGCTGCACTTAAATATAGATGAGACAAGGGACAGGTTCAGATCATAACCAGTTAACCAAACACTATTTGGTAGAGAAACAAGACGCAGGTGAGCATAATTAATAGCACTTCAGATTCAAATACTAGGAGATACCAGGGACACAGGGAAACAGAACATAATCACTAACCTTGACACAGGCAGGATAAACTACAAATACTAAACTGAAATACAAGAGCAATTAACCAAGGGGACAAAAAACTCCAAATATATAACTGCGTTGAGAGGAGCTTGGCTTTCAGCTGCACACTCAGACCGTAGAGCCATGCAGCGGTCTAGGAAACAGGGGAACAAACTAGGAATAAGGGAGTACACAAGGGGAGGGGGACACAAAATGAGCGGCACCAGCTGGGCAAACAGACACGGTAAGGACGGATCCTGACACACATGCTAAAGCATCAACTCCAACTGCACAGTAAAGTATTTGTGACGGACACGTTCTGAGGCATGCTGATATAGGAAGACAGATTTATAATGTTTTGAGGACTCACCATAACTTTTTAATGCATTGAACATTCATTTGCTGGTGTATATGCATGTTATGCAGTGGCAGTCCAGACAAGAGAGTTTTCTGAGTTTTCAGGTCTGACAATTTCACAATCAGAAATGGCCTCTGGTGGAGGTCCCCCCAGCCCCCATCTGAATCGGGAGAATTTATGTAATACTAAACAATTACCTTAGCCGGTCATTCTGCTCAAGTGTCCTCGGGCGGCCTCCTGGATGAGGAGGAGGATGTAAGGAACACCTGATAGCTCTCTGAGCTCGGAGCTGTAGCGTGGGATGACTGCCACCCCTCCCCCCGGCCCCCCACGGTGCCACGGGCGGGCCGCAAAAGCCGCATACTGATGCCAACGGAGGCTTTCTAAAGGAAACATTTAAATACCACACTTTACTGAGTGCAGAGCAAAACGTACTTAAATCCAAACGCATAGTCCCCCTAATCGGAAAGCCCGTCTCTTTCAGCTGA
Organism: Brienomyrus brachyistius; assembly: GCF_023856365.1. Classification (NCBI taxonomy): domain Eukaryota; kingdom Metazoa; phylum Chordata; class Actinopteri; order Osteoglossiformes; family Mormyridae; genus Brienomyrus; species Brienomyrus brachyistius. The sequence goes on from NW_026042346.1 coordinate 1,340,869, forward strand.
CAGCGCTCTTTGGCTCATGAAAGACACACTTTAAGGAAAATGACGCAATCTTCTGGGATGGCACTTTATTCGCACTGTTAAGCGCAGAGATGCCCAAAGCAATCAGTCCCTGCGCTGACAGCCAGAAAAACATGTGAGAATGGAATAACTGAAGAAAACAATCAGGGACACTAATTACATGTAGGTGATGGATTCAGATTGATAGGGGAGGGCCGTCCTTGTGTAGGAGAGGGATGGGCAGGATGGCATCAGTGCAACGTCTCTTTAAAAGAATTAGAGTACATCCTAATAAAGCTCATTATGACACTCCCTCCCTTTCTGATTCAGTGTTGTCCAGCGCTGAGGGGACAGCGGACACTTTACCGCCTCGTCTCTTTGACAAAGTGTCGCACGGCATCGCTCTTCGGACTCAGACCTTACCGGAATCTGAGTACTGACTCTGGGGAGTCGCAGCTCCCAGGTAACCAGACTCTGGCCCATTTATAACAGGTGCAGTCGACCGGCCGCCCTCTGGATCAATTGCGGGCGTCCCTCGCCTCTGCCTGGCTGAATTTAGCCACCCCTCCATGGACCCGGTGGCCTTTCAGTGCCTTACAAGTTCCTCCCTCTTGCTCTGATAAATGCGCACCATCTCCCCGCAGCTTCCATGACGATTCCCACTGACCAGGGTATAAGACCCCGAGGCAGTCTCCACCTGTAAACAAGGTGGGTTAAAACCAGGCAGGAAACCACAGTGACAACTACCGAAGCTGCACTGAGACAATAATATTCAAATTAAAAATGAAAAATAACCACTAACAAGAAAAGCAGCGCAGAATTGAGATGCTAGGATGTGGAAAAGTAACCGTTAACACGGAGCGATTTTCTTTGGTCCCAAACCGCTGTTTGCTTCCTGTCTTTCAGCATAACACGACTCTCCTTCCCTTTCCCCGCACACCGATGCCGGCAACGATGATTCACTCTCCAGAGAAAACTGCGTGAGTCTGTCCTCGCTTTTGCTCATGCGACAGCCTCTGGCAGGAAACAGGTTGCGCTGAACGTCGCGGTGAAAACTGCCCTGTTAGTTAGCTGGAGTCCAAAAGCCGCATGCAAATGCCTGCATTTCGCAGAAAGGTGCTCGCTTTTCACAGCAGTTCCGTTTATTTATATTATAGGAAAAGCACAGAGAAGCACCTACACTCCTACCTCTACTGAGCTACCACATTAACATGTTTACTCTATTTGCATTAATAGGATAATGCATTCGTGCACATACCAATTTCACACATCTTTCAGCACACTGGGTCCCACTTGCAATACGTGCAAGGCCCACTGATCCTTGGGGGAAGTGTCACGGTCTCATGTAAATAAGTGACAGGTGTTGGATTTAATTTCCAAGCGATGACAGAAATTAGGCTTTTAAGCCCATGGTGGGCGGGACTCCCTTGAGCTGTAAATTACCGCCACATTTAAGCCAATGGGAGCACAGCCTCATTTCTCCCATCAGTCTTCATCACGCCACTGTTTAATGAAAATAAGCATCCAGTATGGGGGGTTTCTGGTGAATGCTTGTGTGTGTGGGGGGGGGGGGGGTGCTGAAAAACATAGGGTGGACAGTGGGTGTGAAGACCAGTGATACTTGTGAAAGCCTTGGACGTAAGATGTACAGCTGGAGAAGAACGACCAGCTGGAAGGGGGTCACTGCAGGCCAGGTGGAAAATGACCGGCAGTTTAGGAGAGTGCATTGGGACGGCGTGGAGCACGGCCAGGAGGCCAGGGCCTGGGAGCGGGCAGCTCTGTGCCACCCAGTAATTAAAGGGCAGCACTTTGGAAGAAAAAGGGCATCATCTGCCTTCTCATTCAGTCACAATGCGCCCAGGAGCTGAGTATTTACCTCTAAAATCCAGATGAAGCCACTTTATACCAGAACCATAACTCTAAGCAGTTTAGTGCTGGGACTAAATGATCCTTTGCACGTGATCAGAGTTGCTGCGGACGGAGAAAAGATGCAGCGGTTCACAAAGATCGTGCTGCGAGCCGGAGCGACTGGGAGGCTGAGATGAATTTTATTTAATGTTTTCAGGGAGGTAAAGTAACGTGTACTTTCAAGTCTAATGAAAATGTGGAGAAAAGGTTCAATGCGCGAGTCAGAAAAAGGGAAATTCTCGTCAGGAGGTGATGCAGGTCTCTCCAGTTTCACAAGCTGTGAGCTGATTGCGTTGACACTTAAAATAATGCAGATTACAGGGTTTTGATACCAATCATTTGACAGATAAAAAAAATTAATTAAGTCTGACCTTTCTTTTAAAATTTCCCTTCTCGGGGGCACTGTGCCTTTCCCACTCCAGGCAAATTACGGTGTTTTGGTCGGCTACACGTCACTAGGCAACCACTGCTTATCCTGGGGTTATTTAGTGCTGCCATAATTTATGAGAATAACAGGCAAAAAGTTTTATTCTGACCACAACCGTGTCCCCCAACAGCTTCCCCATGACCCTGCTGCCTTGAATACATGCTGAATTATTTAATAAAACCATAATATTTTTTTATTCTAGTAATCTGGCGACATCACAGTCCTGGGACAGGCCAAAGAAATATTCCAGAGGGATGGCTTATTGACCCAGATTATGTCAACTATTTCTATGAACTATAAGCATTACGTAAACATGGATCTTTCTAGAAAATTCTGATGACCCTCCTTTAAACAGCTTGTGTTTCGCTAGCTAATGCCACCCCCACAACCAACTTGTAATGAAAAAAAGGGGTCAAATAATCCCCCCCCTCCAACCCAAACTGGACACATAAAACCTCACAAACGAGAACCAGAATGGAAGCCGTGAAAGTGGAACAAATAAACACTAATTTGGTTTCTACGAGCCGAGTGAGATGTTAGGTACAGATCTCAATCGTGAGGAGGAGGTGAGGGGGTGCCGCATGCTGCTATATCGGCTGAACAAGACGGCAATCCTTTGATCCAGAGATCACATACAGCTCCTTTAATTACCCAGGCAGCGTGGGTAATTATACAGCACTCGGACGTTGCGGCAGAGCAAACAGTGCCTCGCGTTTCTCTCGCTTCCTAAAGAGGCGGGGGCCTAGCCGTGGAGGGCGAAGGGTTAACGGCCCCGGCGCTTCTCGGGTCCCGTGGCCAAACGCCGTTCAGACACGCGCCAGCATGTTCTTATTCCCTGATTCCTGAGAATGCGGAGCCTGATTTCATTACGCTAGAACCATGACAAATTACGCCTGATGCCTGGGAGCGAGAGCAACAAGGTCTGGGCGAGAGAGGCCAGGCAGAGCTGCTTCTTAGTAAAACACCTGCAACCTCCCCCCTCCCTTCTACACTGCACCACCCAGGAGGAATGCACCGGCTGGACCGTAAACATTACCTTCTAAACCAGTGTTTCCCAGTCCGGTCCTCGGGGACCCGCAGACAGTCCATGATTTTGCTCCCTTCCAGCTCCCGGAGGAAAAACGTGGACTGTTTGATAGGGAACTGGGAGGAAGCAAAAATGTGGACTGTCTGACAGGGAGCTGGGAGGAAGCAAAAACGTGGGCCGTCTGTGGGCCCCCAAGGACCAAGGCAAACACAGTCTAAACTAAGCCTACGCATAGCGAAAGGGTGCCATAGCAATACAGATACAGAATCCCTCTTGTGGCACCACTGTTGGACCCAGGGATGGCAAACGGCATACGGACAGCCCTTTCCCGGGGGTCCAGGGGCTCTGTGGGTCTTTCCTGCAGATTTGGAGCCAGCTGCAAAGTGACAGAGTATAGCTAACGGCTGCAGAGCTGTCCTCCGAGCAGCCCATTTATTTTGCAGGAGTCCACGGCTCCATACTGCTTTCTGATGAGACAACACATTCTTGGCTGAATACTAAATCCATCTGCCCAACCGCTTCCAACAACCCAAATAATCCATGTGTAAACTCCTGGAACATAAATAAGCTCCACCCTCAAGGCAAACGTAGCCTTACATGAGAGATTTACTTACCATGGGATTTAAACATAGAATCAATACTGATACAGAGGCATACAGATATACACAAGCCTGTAAATACCTGTATATAAACACACCCCTTCCATCACAGCACTGTATGTTTTGACTGGTACAGCACGGTTGTAGTAAAGCCATCTGGGCTCCTTTTGGTAACAGAGCAGTTACACAGCCTGTCCTTCAGGGAAATAAGCCCCCAGCAAGATGTTATTACTGACATTTAAAATAGCAAGTGGCCAGAACTTTCTGCTTCAAACAGCGTCTTGCCCAGTCCAGGCCATGTTGCCGGGCCGGGGACTGTGAGACTGACCGGCGTTCACAGGATCCTATCGCTTGCAAAAAAATATCCGGCTCTGCCTTTATTACATGTCTGGCAGATAACCATTCCCTGCATTATCAGTTTATTCCCTGAAGAGCCTTCAAGAGATGGGGCTCCATAAAGGTAAAAGGCTCGCTTTCGCTGCCCTCCCCCACGCCACGTGCCCCCACAGCCCACCGCCAACTGTCTGGTCTGACAGCACGCGGTCGGTGCACCGTGATCCTGCTTTGTCACAGGTCTGCTCTGCTCTCCCTCCCACAGCCACAATGCTGCTGTACCATCTCAGTGCTCCTCTTACATAAACAGCGTGCAAAACATAGACTTTTCGACAGAGATGCTTAGTTTTAATTAATTAAGGAGTCGACTAGCATTTAAATGACCCCGTAGAATGCAAAGAATATTAAAGGTGTGCCGTGAGCATTTGCCTGAACAAAATTAAAAATTAAAACACCCCAGTTAAGAACTAAAACACAGACTGGCAGAAGCTACAACGAGGTAATTCAGTCCTGATCCATACAGTGCCCTGAACCAAGAAGGGCACCCCAACACCACAGAGCGCCAGACACAGAGTAGACCAGGGATCTCCAACTCCTGGAGATCTGGAGAGTTAGTATCCAGTAGGTTTTCTGTCTTACCTGGCTCATGATTATCCACACCTGTTCCTGGTATTTACTCGTTCAGGTGCCGTTCTTGGTTCTGAACAGCTGACTTGGTATGTCTTGGAGCTATAGCATGGTGCTGTGCTGGTGGGCAGAGTTGGAGACCGCTGCTGTAGACAGTTCAGCACCATGGACACGGAGCAGTAATTCAGGACCATGGACACAGAGCAGTAATTCAGGACCATGGACAGAGTCTTTGCAGAACACAACATGTATATCAGCCAGATCAGCACCATGGACAGAACCCAAGCTTTAAACCACGCAAACGGAGCGCATTAGGTCTGACTCTCCTAATCGAGGTAGACTAAGGGAACCTTTTAGGCCCCTCTGATCAAATGAGACAATGAGTCTTTGCAGTCATATTTCCAGTGCATAGAACCAGCTAAAAAAGTACTTTAATGAAATTTAAATAATGAATTAGCTAAAGTTCCTCTTTTTTTATTTACCCACGTACCTTGATACTAACCGTAACCAAACCATCAACGCTCAGAGAAAGAGTGTAAGATGTTCCGTTTTTTTCTGCCTATGTATCAGTGCAACACAGGCCTGACAATGCAGTTCAGTGGCCATGTTACGGAAATGCACACTCAGCGAGCGCACAGTGCTCTATCTGCATTACAACTGCAGGGGGAACTAAACTGAAAACTTTCATCCATGGTCCCTTTGTAGCGAGAAACTCCAAACACCCCCGGCGTAACTGCGACGGGAATATAAACACTGGCGAGAAGCAGGAGCAGGCTGTCGGTCACATGGTGCGCCTTTCAAAGGCTAAGGAGTGGGAAGACACTCGGAGCCTTTCCGCCGCGCAGCCTCACGGTCATCTGATGCAGCCTGACATGCAAAGGAGAATGAAGCTGCTTTTTGGCCCAGGCAGTGGGGCAGGGGAAGGTTTTTTTTATGCAACACCACTTCGAGCCACCAGGGGGCCTGTACAGCAAACAGAAGGACGTTTTTAAATTCACCTTCCCAAACCCTTTATTTTAGATAAACCAAGGACACAGTGATTTACACACACAAAAGGAGCACAGTACATAGGGGAAATAACATGTGTACACACACATACACACACACACACATGTGCACACACACACACACACACACAGAGGCACACTCCCAAAGTCTACGTTCAGTCTTCACCCTGTCAGTGTACAGCACTGATCGTGAGGAACTCAAACTGCCTTCCAAACGCTGCCATTAAAAACAAAAATCACACGTATGCAGTCAGAGCGAATCTCTGCGGAGTCAAAACAAGACACCGTGATCAAATGGAACAAGTCAGCAATTTCTATTTTTTGGTTTGATTCCTCCCTGACCTTCAGCTTCCCGCACTGCTGGCTTTCCAGCTCCAGCCTTTTGGGATGTTTTTTTCTTTTTTTTTCTCTAGCATTTAAAATAACAAGCACAGCCACTTCTAATCAAACCTGAACCTGCCCGGCAAGTTAAAAAAAAAATGTAACGGGTGACTTATATCTATAGAAATCAAAGATGGGCTTTAACTCTACATTTGCACATCTCCAGCAGAACTCCACATTTAATCGTATCTCAGAGAAAGGAGATTAAAGAGACTGAAAGACATTTAGACAGAAATCCAGTTACCACAGGGGCCACTCAGTGGTCCTGGCATCCTTGAATCTTGAATGTGCAATGTGAAGCCCCCCCCGGTTGCATCATTTTTTTGCGAGCAGATTAATTGCAGCATTCTTCTGCTGTTTCGGGAGCGGCACCTTGTGCGGAGCAGGCATACAGATGCCTTTCTGGGAGATCAATGTGGAGACGTGTGCATAACACCCCCCCCCCCAAAAAAAAGGGCCCCTCTCGCTCTGTCTGTGAGCGGCGGAGTCTAAAAATACAAATGCAGCTGCTCTCTCGACGTGCACGGTATTTAAGTTTGTCGAGTGTTTACCGCGTCTCAGGAACGCCGGTAAATGACACACCGCCATTCAGTCTCAGAAGCAGCTCAAATGAGGCTGCCTCCTTCGCTCCCTTAATTCCACCCCCCCCCCCCACCCAGTGTGCAGATCCCCCTCCCAAAATGTTACACAAGAGCCACACAGGAACCAAGTATATTCAGAGAATGTGCATGACAGCAGCCGAGTACAAGTATGCACAGTGCTCTGGCTGCTGTCACGCAGAGAGGCCGCCTCTGCCGGCAACCGTCAAACCGTCCGCGGTGATGATGCATCTCCCATCTCCTCACACCTTCCTTTTAAACCTCAATCCACATCCAAAATCTCCCACCCTTGATGAACGGAGATCCTTTCAAACCTCTGGATCTTTGCCTCGAGTTTGCCACTTGCTTTTCATCTCTCCGGTGACCGAGAGGCTCTCACCTGGCCGGGATAAGAAAGCTCCGCCCTCACATGGTTTCCATGACGCCCTGATGGAAGCCACAGGGGCATTATTGACAGTAATGTTCTGGCTGTCCAGTGAGATTAATGCTCAGTTAATCAAATCAGTGCAAAAGGTTAAAGCTCCACAGATTTTTCTTTACCACACCTATCCATCTTCCAAGCTCTTATCCTGATCAGGGTCATGGGGGTTTTTGGAGCTTATCCTAGGCAGTACAGGACACAAGGCTGGGGTACACTCTGGGCAGCCTTATCAAACCCACAGGACAAGAAAGAAAAACTCATTCCTCCACAATAAGGTTGACCCAGATCTGATATGAAAGATATCATATAGACAGCATCCCTCTAGAACTCCTGTCTGGGTCCTCAGACATCACAGGGCACATCACAACACCCCAGAATGCATACTTCAGAGAAACATCCAGATACTGTCACCCTAGCAGCAGTGACCGTGGTGATATCACTCCTTTTAGGAGGCTGGTTCATGTGCCAGGAAGGAGCCCCACAGCTAAGCACTTAACCAGAGCCACATCTGCAAAACGCCCGGGTGCCATTCTTAGAATAAGTGTGACCCGGACACTAAAATAACTCCCCAGCGTCATTTAGGAGTGAAAGTCAGGCTAGCGTGAAAACTTTAAGGGGAGTTCAAGTGAAAACCCTGTCATATCGGATGTTCCCGGGTAAATAAAGCAGCTCACTGTTTATAGCGACCCGCTTCCTATCCGACTGTCAGTGGCCCCCTCAAAACTACAGAGATGCTGGGAAACAGAGAAGCTCAAAACCTGCCACCGGTACTGTCAGGGTGCCGGCCGAGGACGTCAGAGCGAGTGAGAGAGTGAGGGAGGGGACGGCCGAGGACGTCAGAGTGAGAGAGGGAGGGAGAGACCAGCCGTGAGGGGTCGCTTCTCGCGCCTCGTCCCGCCCAGCTCTCCTTTGCCCTGCCCGCCATCTGGCCCGGTAAGGACCGGAAACCTCAGCGCCATCTCCCAACCCCCCTTGGCCATTTAATCTCCCCAACACCAAACCCATCCTGTTGCATCTCCACTTATCACCCACAGCACACGGAGGGAGCCTTACATAATCCGCACGTGGGGGCGGGGCTTAGCAGAGCCTACACCACCTGCGGATTTGCGAGCCGTGCCAGCCATGACGCGTAGCCCAGCCCTAGCGAGGGCCTCCGCAGACCTTCCCTGCGAATGCGACGGCGAGCGCTCAGTCTGCATATAAATCCCTGTCTCCGGGAGAATGACACCCACCGTCGCCTGGGCTGAAAGCGCACATCCTCTGAAGTTCACGGTCTTAGGCTTTTCTTTGTCCCTGCCTGTCAGGCACCATTTTTTTTCCCCAGCTTGATAAACAGGGTGGGCCTTCATTCTGCCGCAAATAAGGCACGTCTCTTTTTTTCTGCAGTGTGAAGACAGCGTCGACGGCTGTATATATTCGACATTAAAACCGCATCGGTACACTTGCCAAGGCTTGATATTCGCTTTGGCACAGGTTGAGGGGAGCTTGACAATATTCCTACTGAAAATGAACAGCCTCGTTAAGGATGGGAAAGTTTGTCCTAACTCTACTAACAGAAAAAAGAGGAGAAGAAATAGAGCAGATATTTCTATATGGGTCTGGATAACTTCAACGGCCGGGTTAGTAATTACAGGTAGTGACCAGTTTTTTTTATAGGTAGACCTGCTTGTTAATGTAAACAGGAAATTGTGCCACTGAATAGAGGCAGTACACAGAGAGGGTCAAGAGGCTCAGTTACTGCGAAGCTAAAGCATCACAAGGGCTAAGATGGCGGATCTAAGCGGTTCTACGGTGTGATTGTTGATGCCAGACTTAGCTGTTCTAGAATCGCAGAAACCGCCATCCTCCTGGGACGCTCATACTGGACAGTACCTAGAGTTTACAGGGAATGGTATGATGAACAAGAAGCATCCAGTCGGCAGCCATTCAGTTGTGGGAAACACCTCGTTAATGAGAGAGGTCAGAGGAGAATGGGCAGACTCGTTAAAGCTAACACGAAGACTGCAAGTGCAAAAGCAGCAACTCAGTACAAGACCAGTGTGCAGAAAGGCTTCTCTGACCACACAGCTTGTCAACACTTGAAGTGGTTCTGAAAGCAAAAGTAAGTCCTACCAAGTACCACATAGGGTTACTTAATAAAGAGTGCTTAATTCTCACGATATATACGTAGGATGAGGATATGAGACCACAGCTGGTCAACTCCCATAGTTCCTGCATACCTAAGGCTCTAGGAGTGATGGAGAGCAGGGTCATGTGACATAAGATCTTGTTGGAATGATGACAGAAGACAATTAGCATTAGCAAGGTAACACACAAATCAGAAACAGTCCGTGGCAGACAGCCTGGCCTGGCCTTGGTGTCCAGGAAGCTTCACAGCAGGACAGAGAAGAGCAAAGTCACGTGTTTCCAAGCAGTGGCAACAATAAACAAGTCAACTGAGAAGTTCACTCATCAGCCCCACCTGAAGATGCCAGTGCCCCTCCCCTTCTGCAGAGAAAACAGATGCTAAAAATTTGGAGCGGCCTCAGAATTTGTGCCCTCCCCCAGACGAGCGACAGCAGCTGGGAGAATGGATCTTATACAGCGACCTCCCTGGACGGCGTCAATGCGAGGAAATCCGGACCACATGTTGAGCATGCATCCCGCTGTGGAAAAGAGCTGTTTAGATAATGAATCACAACAAGCTCAAATGCCTTCATCTGCTCAGTTGGTGGGAAAATATATGTATTTATCAAACGGCAAAATTATAGCCTATACAGTATGTACGGGGGTGAATCTGCCCTCTGCCCCAGCAGAGGATGGGGATTGTCCATTTTAAAAAGGATAGGTGTAAACTTTGAGTCTTGCAGAGTCGTTAGTACAGTGCTTTATTGGAGTTCCTGCTCAACTCCGATAAAGTGGTTATGCCGTAATTGTGTCTGACCTGTTACAGATGGAGAAATGAGCCCGTTAAGATACAGTGAGGTGGGGGAATTATTTGACATAGCTACAGCATCACAAAGGTGTAGAGTCACACAGCTAGAGTCACCAGCTACAGCATCACAGATCTGCGGAGTCACACGGCTAGAGTCACCAGCTACAGTATCACAAAGGTGTAGAGTCACACAGCTAGAGTTACCAGCTACAGCATCACAGATCTGCGGAGTTACACGGCTAGAGTCACCAGCTACAGCATCACAGATCTGCGGAGTCACACGGCTAGAGTCACCAGCTACAGCATCACAGATCTGCGGAGTCACACGGCTAGAGTCACCAGCTACAGCATCACAGATCTGCGGAGTCACACGGCTAGAGTCACCAGCTACAGCATCACAGATCTGCGGAGTCACACGGCTAGAGTCACCAGCTACAGCATCACAGATCTGCGGAGTCACACGGCTAGAGTCACCAGCTACAGCATCACAGATCTGCGGAGTCACACGGCTAGAGTCACCAGCTACAGCATCACAGATCTGTGGAGTCACACAATTAAAATCTCCAGCTACAGCATCACAGATCTGCGGAGTCACACGGCTAGAGTCACCAGCTACAGCATCACAGATCTGTGGAGTCACACAATTAAAATCTCCAGCTACAGCATCACAGATCTGCAGAGTCACACGGCTAGAGTCACCAGCTACAGCATCACAGATCTGCGGAGTCACACGACTAGAGTCACCAGCTACAGCATCACAGATCTGTGGAGTCACACAATTAAAATCTCCAGCTACAGCATCACAGATCTGCGGAGTCACATGGTTAGAGTCACCAGCTACAGCATCACAGATCTGCGGAGTCACACGGCTAGAGTCACCAGCTACAGCATCACAGATCTGCGGAGTCACACGGCTAGAGTCACCAGCTACAGCATCACAGATCTGCGGAGTCACACAGCTAGAGTCACCAGCTACAGCATCACAGATCTGCGGAGTCACACGGCTAGAGTCTCCAACTACAGCATCACAGATCTGCGGAGTCACACGACTAGAGTCACCAGCTACAGCATCACAGATCTGCGGAGTCACACGGCTAGAGTCACCAGCTACAGCATCACAGATCTGTAGTCACAGGTCTGCAGAGTTACACAGTTGTAGTAACACAGTTATAGCTTTACTCAGCCACAGAGTCCTCAGCTACACCATTACACAGCTATAGAGAAATTTTAAAAAGAATTTTACTTGGTAAGAAAGGTGCAGACATAAGGACGGATAGATTTGGCTAGACAGACAAAATACAGTAAATATACAGCAAAACATACATACAGAAGACAGAATATAAATAAATATATGTAAGTATATGAACTGTCTAGAGGGTAAAAACTGGAAGACAGTACTGAGCAAGAACAATGTAACGTCAAGGTGCAAGTGAGCAAAACTGATGAGCGAAAGTAGCAGAGAGTGGAGCTACGAGGTAAGCTGAGGAGATCACTGATTGATGACTACTACAGATTTTGGGGAAAAGCTGTTCTCATGCCTTGTGGTTCTGGTTGTTATTGCTTGAAAGCACTTCCCACTTGGAAGGCTGTGGAAAAGGTGATGACCAAGATGAGAGGGGCAGGTAATATTTTTTTGAGCCTGACCGATTAGTCTAGCGGGGTACAAGTATTGTATGGGTGGCAGACTGCAGCTGAAGATCTTGACAATACACTAAAGATTTCCCTTGGTGCTTGGCAGAATCTGCAGCACACCATTATGGATGAGGTTAGGATGGACTGAATGATGGTGGAGTAACTGCATCAGAATCACGTCTGAAAGTTTTCTTAGCTGCCACAAGACAAAGAGGACTCTCTTGATAATGGAAGTGCTGCTGATGTCACACAGGCACAGCGTCACACAGCTACAGTCGCACAGCTACAGTACAGTGTCGCACAGCTAAGACAGGGGCCTGGGAGGGAAGTCAAATAATGGGCATGGACCAAGTGCTCACAGAACGTGTCAATATAAGACTATAGAGGACTTTCTGCAGTGGGGGGGGGGGGGGGGGCACACAGTACCGCAGAAGCAGGGAAGTCAAGAAACTGCAGCGGCCGTGATAAGAAGAAAAAAAGAGAAAATGAAATAAAAATGATTTCTCCTGTGGCAGTATCCGTGCCTTCTGTTAGAGGATCAGGCCTCCAGTGATTATAGTGAGACGTTGGGGGGGGGGGGTTGAGTGGTTTTATGACTGCTGAGGAAATACACAAAAGGCTGAGGCCATCGGAAAACTCCTGGAAAAGTTCCTGTGAGCGGGACGGTTAAAGCACTGGCAAGTGGATTTCAGTGCATGGGGAAAAAACAAACAGGCCGTCATGCCTTCCGAACCGTCAGCTCCTGCTTTCAGATAAAAATCGATACGGCGAGATTGTTTCCCCTTCGGACGGGAGCGACTGGACGTCGGAGACGCGCCCGGGATTGATGACATGGATGGCTTCTCATTTATTGAAACAAAGCCACATCCCTTCAATATTTAATAGCTTCTGAAGGCCTCTTCTGATAAATCAAAATGCACGTGTCGATATTTCCAAACGTCCCCCGTCTCAATCCTGACCTGAGCAGGCATTTCCACAGGATGACAGTGGTCTGGGGGCCGGCCCTCATCGTTTTATTTAAGCGGTGTGGTCGAGGTCGGTCACGGCTCGCGTTCAGGTCGGCGCGGAAGCTCTCGGCTGGGCTGAAAGAGTCCTTGTGGCAACAGGACAGGGCAGACGCTGGCAGATGGCGTTATCAGCCTTGGCGTGCTGAGTTATGGCCCCGCGGGTCGGCGCTGCGCAGCCGCTTCCGGCACGGAGGCGGGCCGTTATCGCAACACCGCCCGGCCAGCTCCGTACCACAGGCGCGTTGATAAACCTTTAATTAACAAACACCAAACTGCTCTGTCATGATGAATTGAGAGGTCAGTTTACAAGGTGGGAAAAAAAAACCATGTTTAATAATTCTGTGTTATAGGAAGGGCTGTCGTTTTAGCCACAGCCCTTGAGACATGACGTGATATAAATACAGCAAAGGTAGCAGCCACGGCATTTGAATTTCCTGTGAAGAATGTAAAAAAAACACCCCAGGATCCTCAAATAAAATATATTAAAGGTCATGGAGACAGTTAAATAAAGGAAAAAGTTTGTAAATGGTTTAAGCTAAACATTTAACAACTTAAAATTATTGATGCAGGCTAAGTCTATCAGGAATGAGTGGTGACTGAGTGGCATGAGATATAGGTCACATTAGTCAAAGGAATTAAGGAATATGTGCTTCTCTCAGTCATGAGAATGGAGAAGAGGAAAGCCAGAGTCCATCTGTGAATGATAGACGTCCGCGTGGTCGCGGACTGTGGAGGAGTCACACTGAAGCCAGAACTGAAAGGACTCTTGTGGGGTTGAGCTTCCTGGTGTTACTGGGAGTTGAAAACAACAGGTCTCTGATGGAGGAAATGATGGCCAACCAGTGCTGGAAGCCCTCAGCCTGATCTGTTTGGCCCTGTGAGAGCTTGTTATTTTGAGATCAGTGCCCCCCCCCCCACACACATCTTCTGCTCACCACTAATTTGGGTTATAATTAAAAAGCACATGTTGATATTTCCAAACAGCCCCCGTCTCAATCCTGGCTCGGCCTGAAGGCACTGCACAAGGTGGCAGCTGAGGCCAGCCAGGCCAACCTCTTCTTGTCACGTCCCCATGTCATTTAAATGATGTGTGTTCAGATTTAACTTCTGGCTGGACTCTAGGCATCATTCTCAGTGCTCATGTTTTAGCCATAATCAGTGGTGCAGCCAAACTCTTGCTTATGTTTATGATTTAGCCCAGCAAAAGCAGAGATCTTCATCAGTATTGATACATAAAGTTCTGGCTGTTTGATCCAACTCTAATGAGCCACTGGAAAAGGTCACACACCAGGAGAAGTGGGTGCATACCTGAGAACAGGTACTACATGGACATCATCATGACTTGTGTGAGTTACTCACCTGTTGGAGCTCCCAAAAAACAGGAAGTGAAGTGTGACTATCACAGTCCTGCTGGATGAAAGGGTTTTTTGTCTCTCTTTGTATGTTCTGATGTTCTGTACTGTGTTTTTGGTGTAAAGCAATGATGCAGTGTACCCAAGCCTAATTTCCCTACAGAGACAATAAAGTTTAACCTAAGCTACCATCCATCCCAGCAATCCAGTGAACCCACATACACACAGAGGGGAAAATTCGAACCACCAGCCCTGGAGGTGCGAGAAGACGACATCGGCAAATGGGCCACTGTAGCACCCTGGTTTTCATGATTGTCTACAGCAGGGGTGGCCAATCTTATCCGCAAAGGGCCGGTGTATATGTGGGTTTTTGGGATAACCTATAGGTCAGTTGTTCAAAACTAGGTGTGGACTCTTCAGCCAATCACTCCTCTAATTAGTAATCAAATTAGGGAGTTGCAGAGAAAACCTGCACACACAGTGGCCCTTTCTGGGTAAGATTTGCCAGCCCTGGTATATTACATTCAGGAGTCTCCTTGAGGGGCAGCACATCCTGCGACTCAGATTAACATCAAGTCAAACTAATAATGAAGCTCAGCTTTTACAACTAAACAAAACTGCTCAAGTCAAGAGACATTAAAGTGTGTGTGTGTGTGTTGTTTTTTTTAGTAAAGCTTTTAATAAAACATTTGGCACCCTGGTAAAACTCACTTGCTCCTGAATTTCTAAGTGTAACATAAACTTAATTTTGAACATCAACAGGGCAGAGCGGTGGAGTGGTTCAAATGAAGAGGTTGTGTGCTGTCAGTGAGGAAATACCCATTGCAGATTCATGGGTATGTGGCAGGTTATCTTCAGGAGGACCTAAGTGATGGAGGGGCCATACTTCCTACGTCTGAAGAAATTCCATTCATGAAAAAGGGCTTCAGATAGAAAAGTCAAACCATATCTGTGGTCCAGACCGAGCCTGGCAGTCTTTAGCAGTTACTAATCACAATTCAGATACATGGGAGAACAAAACAGAACAGAAAGCATAACGCTGAATGCAAAGCCAGAAATTATCTGACGAGATCCACGTGACCACGAGAAGAGAGGGACGCCAAAATGCTCTGGTCAGTCCGGGGGACGTTACTGAAACCAGAGGGTCTCCAGTCTTTTGCCAAAATGCTCTGGGGGTGGTCGGACTGGGGGACGATACTGAAACCAGAGGGTCTCCAATCTTTTTCCAAAATGCTCTGGGGGTGGTCGGACCGGGGGACGATACTGAAACGAGAGGGTCTCCAGTCTTTTGCCAAAATGCTCTGGGGGTGGTTGGACTGGGGGACGTTACTGAAACCAGAGGGTCTCCAGTCTTTTGCCAAAATGCTCTGGGGGTGGTCGGACTGGGGGACGATACTGAAACCAGAGGGTCTCACATAAACACTCCCCCGCCAGGTAAGAATAGGAAGCCACCACAGCAACCATGGCTCCCCAGGACCCCCCCCCATGTTTTTTTCTTTCCCTCAGTTTTGCGGGTCTTAGGAACAGTATTCATGTCCCCGCTATCAGTTACGGCGCTAAAAAAGCACAGCCTGTCAGGAATGCTTCAGTAACAGGAGAGGTCTGTTAAAGTTAATGTCAGCCTCTTGTTGGAGAGACTTATCTCCTAAAAGGCATTAAAAAGGTAAAGCTCACTTATCAGCACCCCGCGAGCTTCAGGATTTTAATTGGCTTTTCAGAGAAATGACAGATAGGCGGGTGCTTGGCACGACGACGGCGGCACTGCGGACGAGTGGGGATGGGCGCTGGCCCCGGGCTCAACCTGAGTTTAGGCACACGATTAGTACCGCGGCAGAAGGACGTCTTAAGTGGCCGCCTGGGACCCGGAGCTCATCGTTCATTATTCAGGAACGAGAATACATCAGCTTCCCGAAACGGTCCGCACCAAAGGCTGCAGTCTCATCATGAGCCTCGCGAGCAAAGCGGATTATCCACCCCAATTAATGTCCAATAAGGCTTCATTTGTGGGGAACGTTAATAAAACTGGTAGGCCAGAGAATTTCATAAAACTGGGAGAGACACACGGACTGCCCTTGAGGGGTATCAAAAAGCAGGATCTCCTGTAACAGGATGTCTGAGTTTGCTGTCGGATGGGTGGGTGGCTGGGAGATGGGGGGGGGGGGTGAATTCTGAGTCTCACTTTACACTTTTTCCTGCCTGCACTTGGGCAAAGCACACAGCCAATTTCGTCAACCCACCGTGCGTCTTTGATCTATTTTGTGCCACAATTTTAATATTTTACGGAACCAGCATGGTGTCTCCCCCTCCCCCCTGCCTGACATGATAGTGTGTGTTGGGCGGGGGGGGGGGGCAGTTCTTGTGATAATGGGCCAAACACAAGACCATATTTCTGAGTAGAGAACACCCCACCCCCCCAACCTCTGCTGAAAGACAAGACCACATGGTCCTGCCCAGCACCAGTGTGTTGGAACAACCCCCCTGCCACCAGTCTTTGATTGTCTGTAATGGAAGAGCATTACATGAAAACAGGGCGCCATGCTGAACTCTAACAGCAGAAGAAAGTAGTCGTGTGCAGGGACCGTAGGCGGTCGGGGGAACGAATCACGGTGGGAAGCGGCCAAGCACAGCGTCCAAAAACCATCCCTTCAGTGTACGGCTTAAATAAAAAATAACGCACAAACGCTGCAGCATGCATTTTTCATAAATGCCAGACACTGGACACTGGACAGCGCAACTGATTTAACACACAAGACTGTCATATTTAATGTGTACTGGATTTGTGACTGTGTCTTTTATAGGTGGTAATACTAAAAATACCAAAACTTACGGCATGATTGAATGAAAAGCACAAAAACATGACATCCCACAGCCTACAGATTGACATCACAAGGCAGGACCTGTTAAAAGTATTTTAACGGAAATAATGATGATTGACAAACGTTTAATATACGTTGTTCTGTAAGTAGGTGATGAAGTAGGTCATGACTTGGCGAGCTCTGCTGAAAATCCTTTTTAAGACCAAATTATTGGTGCTCCATGCCCATTTAAACCTGTAAAATATCTTCTGAAGTATCTGAACTGTAATTGTGTCATGCTAACCCTGATATAGTCAAGTGAATGGCGAGTTCCGGAGTGACGGAGCAGTGATCACTGGTCGCGACAAAATTCAACACCGAGAGCCTTTCTTTGCCGAGAACGGATGTGACGACGTGGCTTATGTCTGAATTAAAATCTGTGCTCACTGAGAAGCCTAGAAGCATTATGTCAGAACTGCAGAGGGTACAAAGAGACATCCTGAACAACACAGCAACAATGTGACCTGGAGACAATAAAAAGTATTGCACTGGAAATAGAACTTGAGAAAGAATCGCTCATTGTATCAGAAAAATACCTGGATACGGATGGGAGGATACAAAGAACAAACATCTGTATTGTGAATGTTCCAGAAAGCCTTCCATCTTTCTGCCCAACATGAATCATTAATCTTTTAAGAGAGATACTGGTCATGGACATGGACATATTATTTGATAGTTTGCATAGGGGACGTCAGCCTAGCAAACAGGATGGCAATGATTGTGGCAAAGCTACATTATTATTAGGTTTGTGTCTTTGTGCTTTGCAGAGCTATGGAACTAGGCTGTCTCTGATATCAAGGACAGACTGTTTCCCTTTTTCCCGAGCTACCTCCAGATGTGGCACGTGCTAGATCCACCTAGAAACGAGGTGAAGGAGCCTCTCCACAACCGTGCCGTATTCACTATGGTATTTTTGTAACCAGCTCAATTGTTTATTACACACAAAGGAACTGACAGATTTTTTCAGAGACCAAATAATGTGACGGATAAATAAAGTACAAACAATTGCCACGAGTGAATAAGAGCTCAGGTGATTTGGTGATGGGAAAGACATGTTTTATTTCTTGATCTCGATTAAAGCGTAAAAATGAAGGTATTTAGTCATAGTTTAGGGGCCTAACTATTATGTCAATTTTAAATCTAATAAGTATATGAGACTGTGGTTGGTTGACTGTGGGGTTCATAGGCACAGCAATTTCCAAGCGAGTAGAGGGAGCAAAAGTCAAACATTATAGGAACTGTTCAGATAAAGTACATTAATTCTGTTCAAGAGATTAGAAGACAGCACACTGCTGGTAATTACTTTTGTGTTTCTTGTTATCAAAACAAAAAAATTACCTCATGATGGAAAAATGACAAATTTTGTATGTATCTGAATGAAGTATTGAAAATATTGTAATTGTACCTATATTTTGTACTAAGATTTGAACGCGTGCAAACAGTCATGACAGCCTGGTATCATGAAATGCATACAGAATGTAGTTGGGGCTGTTTGGCACATAATACAATGTGTATTTTAATAGTATTTTGTCTGATAATTAAAAGCATGTTGTTTACGTCACACTCAGAATACAGCAAAGACAGAAGACTGAAATGCTGGAGCCGGGCTGGTGAATTAGGGAAATCAGGCAACCAGAGAGCAAATCGAACAGCCACAGACATGGTCATAGTAATGCTATGGAGGGGCAGGCAGTCCTAGAGATATATGGGAGATGAGGAGCAGGATTATGGGGCAGAACAGGCAGGAGAGCAGGGCTGGTCAGGATGGGCAGGACAGGAGATACAGGCAGTGCAGGAGGAATGATAGACAGTTGAAATTAAATGGTCAGCACAGCACACTGAAGGCACAATACTTCGCACTGGTTGGTGGGAAATAGTGAGATCATCAGGCCTCCCCTGGTCGGGGGTCCCGCACCACTGGCCGGAACGGTTCATTTGAAAAATCATTCTGAAAAAATCTAGTTATCAAGAATGTAAGAAGATGACACATTTGAAATGTTCAGTGGCCATGATTTCATTTTTTTATTACTGTTTTTATTAATCTATTAGACAGTGTTTAAATTGATTAGAACAGTGTTTAACACATTCAGAAGCGTTAGTTCACTGGCACTGGATCTTTGGTTTTACTTTAGAATAAAGTGAAAGTTCTGGTTATTTTTTTATGATACTAGATTCTTACAAAATCCATAAGATATTAATGCTGTGTCAACCAACATCATGTTGGGTCTGGTTGGCACAAGTGCACAACATGTTTTTATAATTGAATAAACGATTTGTCATGTCATGTCCTGTCCTGCCTGATCCTCGTGTTTCCTCACTGGCTCTAACAAGCCACGCCCACTGCTCGTTTGTCTTACCTCTTGTTCCAGCCCTCATGTGATAGACTCTGCCTGCCTCTCATTATATTCCCTTGTTGCTCCTCTATATCAGTGCTTCCCTGTCTTGTACCATCATTGATGTTGCGAGTCTCTGTCTTGTATACCTTAGTCTCTCCCATTTTGATCCACCGTGATCCTGTGTGTTTTCAGTTCTAGAAAAGTCTCCCTTCCTGTTAATAAACCCTCTGTGTTTGACCCCGAATCCCACTCAGCGTAGCCTCACGCCACGACACTATTTGCAGAAACTTTTCCGTAATCTAATGTGTCCAGTTTTTATCTGAAATCTTAAGTATTAATTTGCAGGTAGTTAGCTAATCATAATGTATTACTTGTCGGAGATATACAGTGCCGAAAGAAAACTGCGCCAACCAACCCCAGTCTCCACTACTTCGGTAAAATGTGTCATCGGTATGTGGCTAGTCTGACATTATATGTACGGAAATTTAATTCATTTGTTTATCAATCACATTATTATTCTTTTTTATTTTATCGACAGGGGTGGCATGGTTGTGGTTAGCACTGTTGCCTTACACCTCTGGGACCTGGGTTCGAGTCTCCGCCTGGGTCACATGTGTGTGGAGTTTGCATGTTCTCCCCATGTCGGCGTGGGGTTTCCTCCGGGTACTCCGGTTTCCCCCCACAGTCGAAAAACATGCTGAGGTTAATTGGACTTGCTAAATTGCCCATAGGTGTGCATGTGAGAATGAATGGTGTATGAGTGTGGCCTGCGATGGGCTGGCCCCCCATCCTGGGTTGTTCCCTGCCTCGTGTCCATTGTTTTCTGGGATAGGCTCCGGACCCCCCGCGACCCAGTAGGATAAGTGGTTTGGAAAATAGATGGATGGATTTTATCGACATGTTTATAGGTTATTATTTACAGATTATGTTGATTGGACGCCTTTTGGGCTTCCTTTTGTATGCTGTATTATGTATGAATTGTTAGTGCACCACATATTTTATTTTCTACTATGTACACAGCAGAGTTATGGAAACAAGTAACCCCCCCCCCCCCCAAGTACAAACACCTTAACGCCTGGATACTTTTGTTTGGGTTGTCAGGCTTACCTGGCATTAATAGCTGTCAGCAGGCCCGAGGGGAGGGGGGTGCAGTCAGTACCTCACTCCGGGGCCTATGGACTGGTATGAAGCTCAAGGGGCCCATGAAGCCCAACGCATCCCATAATTTTTATTATACAGTGATCCGCAGCTATACTGCGGTTCAGATAATGCTGCCCTGTTGTATCGCACATTTTTCTGTGGAACATACAGTATGTAATTTCCTATCGCAGAAATCTGTTATATAGTGTTAGTTTTTTATATAGTGTTAGTTTAGTTATATAGTGTTAGAGTTTTTGACAACTTTTTACGTTTCTATTAATATTAATAGCAACAATGTATTACTGTAATTATAACATATATAAGTACATACAGTACTGTGCAAAAGTCTTAGGCAGGCAAAGAAAATGATGTTTAGATTATCCTCCTGTTGGTGTAAATCTATGATATGATGCCTGTCAAAGTGTGTCAGCTTAGCCATTTCAGAACCTCTGCTAAAATCATCCTAGTATTTATAGTGACCGTCCAGTGCAGCCATGAATCTTTTGACTTGGCCACTAGCACACCCCATACAGCTAGTCAATCTGTCACTGACTTTTTAAACCAATATATTTCATTTTTTAATTGAGCTGTTGGTGAAATTTAACAAAATCATGGAACGGCTGAGATGCCCCTGAGGAGAAGTTTGGGAACTGAAGCGGTGTTCATCTAGCCATCCAACTAGATATCAGTAACTTTTTAGAAGACAGAAGAAATTGTTATTAGTTTTCATTGTATTACTCTTAATTTGCACATGTTCTAATGTTAAATTGTGCTTTTGTTCTAAGCCAAAGTACACTTGCTATGCAGATAAACAGCTTTAAACATTTCTTTGGACTGCCTAAGACTTTTGCACAGTACTGTGTGTGTGTGTGTATATATATATATATATATATATATATATATATATATATATATATATATATATATATATATATAACAAAGCACATTTTACACAAAAATTCGTTGGAACAATATTATAATTTATAATAACTAACGCATACGTAACATTTAAGCAATACACAATTAAATCATAAAACATACTGCTACATACAGGAATACGTAGACAGGCAGAGTGGCCATTCATAACGAAATGGACATACGCTTTTCATTGGTCACTACGTGTGCTAGACAGGAGTTCATTAGAACAATACGTATTATAATTTATGATAACTACAACATAACTAAACATACATATATATTACATATTATTATTATTGTCAGTATTAGATCAACAAGGCAAAGGGCTTTCAAAGGCCGAAATGAGTAGAATAGTTGTGGTCGGAAGGGAAGGTCAGAAGCCGGTGGTCAGTCCTACGGGCAGGCAGGGGTCACGGAGAGACAGGGAAGGGGAGACGAGAGGGTCCCGGGGCTGGTAGGGAAGGCAGGGCAGGAGGTCCAGGGCCGAGGGCTGGTCTGGGGAAGAAAGGTAAGCAGGTAAGGAGCAGACAAAAGGCAGACGGAAGTGGAAAGGAACGAGAGAAAGACAACAGACAAGAAAATGCTCAGTATTGCCATTGAACATTGGCAAATACTTTGCAACATTAGTTGTGTGTGTCTAGCCTTTGTAGCATCCAGTATTGGCATCTAATTGTTCATTTCCACTGGCCTACGCCCGGGAGGCGTGACTATTATTATTATTATTATTATTATTATTATTATTATTATTATTATTATTATTATTATGTTACTCATATCCTTAGCCGGACATCCACAGATCATATGTCTTGTTTTAATAACTTTACATGTGTTTAAAGTGTGTGGGAGGGGTATTTTAAGGCTTAAACTATATATATATATTTAATTATTTATATGGTCTTTCTATATCGCGAATTTTCACCTTTCACTGATTGGTCTGGAATGTAACTTCCGCAATAGGCGGAATAATATACACACATACATCTGTGTAGAATTTGTATAAGAGCCCAGACACCTTCTTCGTACCGGGGCCCCGATTTTCCCTCGGAGGCCCTGGCTGTTAGCAAGTGAGTGGGTGGGTATTGTACCAAAATCATTTACAATACTAACCTTTATAATGTTATAACTTTTTAAAAATTATTATTATTTTCCTATTACCTTTTACTTCCAATATTTTATCAGGTAAGGTCTTTCCCGTACTCTAGTACATTGTTACCATTTTACATTCATTTATCTTCAATCTGAAATATGGCCAATTCTTCCACAAAGAATGACCCAAATGGCCACACTGTACGTCATCTTCATAAGGTGGGATGTTAAAGTCAGCCTCCCTGCCTGATTTGCTCAAAAATTCTGCTTCCTGATTCTATACCTAAGTATTTATCAAATGTATTGTAATACAGTCCCTTAAGACCTGGGCCCAATTCAGAAGCAGATCCTTTTCACTTCATAATCCCTCAGTGTTTGGCCAGTAGTAAAGAATCTTATGTTTACACCATCAATAAGAGATGTTTTTTGCATTTGGGCTAGAAGTGGACTTAATGTATTAAACTATCTATTCACCATAAATAGTTGTATCTCTTTTAATGAGTTGCGGCAGAAATAAAACATCCATCGCTCTCATTTTATTAGGTTTTTGCATCCTTGTGGTCTTGAGACCAACGTTCCCATATAACCCCCCTCCTCTCTCCTAGACGTTATCCTACACCTGAATTCCTGTTCCATAGGCTTAATTGGCATGACTTTCTCCTTATTCACTTCACCCAATCTCGAACCCTCTTGAACCCTCTCACTGCATTAAAGAGTTGCAGCTTTCTGAGGAAATACTGGCAAGAGTTATACAAGAGAACTATACTTTCTCAGTTTGTTTAACAATTACCCAGTTTAAGGTAGTGCACTGGCTACACAGGACTGAAGCTAACTTAGCCAGACTTACACCAAATATCAACCTTGATCGATCTAAGCAATCACCAGCAACACTTTCACCCATTTTGGTCATGCCCCAAGCTGTTGATTTTTAGCACTTAATGGGAATTATCGGAAATCTCACAAATGCCGACAGAAGCTTCCTATATTGCTGCGGTATTTGTGGTTCTCTCACAGGAATGTGGTTGCTTTTGCAGTGTTTATAGCGAGACAGCTGGTGTTACTGAGATAGAATGAGATTCCCCCCCTACTTTCAGCCAGTGGGTTAGGGATCTGATGTATTATTTAATACTGATGTATTATTTAATGCCATAAGAGGGTGCTCACTGAAATGTTATAGTACCTGGCAGCCATTTTTGAACATTGTCAACAGATTGGACCCAAATAATATTTAATTATAAAATTCTTTCTTTCTTTCTTTCTTTCTTTCTTTCTTTCTTTCTTTCTTTCTTTCTTTCTTTCTTTAATTGATTAATTTATTATTATTATTTCTTTTTCTTTCTTTGATTTATTATTATTATTATAATTATTATTAGTAATAATAATAATAATAATAATAATAATAATAACCTGGGGGTGTTTCACAAAGAGGGATTTCTCTGTTAGCTGGGTTAACTTAAGCTAGACATCATGATTGTCCAATAGGAGTTTACGTAAGGAGCATTCCTATTGGACAACCATGACTTCAAGCTTAAGTTAGCCCTGCTAACTGAAATAATTTCTTTGTGGAACACCCCCCCCCCCCCCCCCCCCCCCCCCCCGGAACACCCCTGTTTGTTTATTTGTGCGTTTATTGTCCTGTCTTTCTTCACTTGCATTATGAGTCTTGTTTTGTGCTGTACAGAATCCTGGTTTATAGGGCAGGCTCTGTTAGAACAGGGTTACGGAATTGGGGGAAGAGGCCACTTTTTGCTTTTGTTCATGATACTAAAAGCTCATAAAAATCACACAGTGTGACCATAACATTCAGCTTCACAAAACAAGGGCACGTGTCTCAGGACAGGCTGAGTCTTCTGAGCGAACAGACACAAAAGATCTGCGGAGATAGGGATTGAAGTCAAGCTAACAAGTTATGAGCAAAAGATGGGTGGGAGAGATTATCTGTGCTGGAAGGAGAAGGTTCTGCAAAATTATCTTCAAAGGGAGAGTGATCCTGGTGTCCACTGCACCAGTAACATCATACCTAGATATTTTTAGAGGGGACTTCAAAGACATCATGTCAGCAAACGCAGAGCGGTGAGCCTCCCCATTCACAGCTAAGAAAATCCCTTGGTGATCAGCGCACACATGTCAAGGTTGTGATTTTGCCCATGGATGCTCCTGTTCCTGGAGAGGAATGTACCTGTTTGGCATAAAGTCATCTTTCATAAGGAAACGCCTTAACTAAACCCTTTGGAGATTCTCTTTGGATCTATGTTTGTGACGTCACCCAACGGCATTGGTGACCATTTTAATGTTTATGTTTGTGTTTAGTTTATATGCCCCCTCAGGGATGGATGCTGGTCAATCGGCCCCCTGCCCATGAGAAAAGCCCTGCTGTTATCCCAGGAGCTGGACAATCCCCTTAGCTCCCGGTCTCATCGTCCCGCAGACCTCCATTACAGAGCCGAGGCTGCCCATTCTGGGGTGTCTGCCTTTACCATTCCTCCTGCCTTCTTTCATCCCCCATTTTCCCACTGCCACCTCACCATCTGCTGCCTTTAAGGGGGGGGGGTGCGGGGCAGAGCTCCTCCACTTTGAGGTAAAGCTGGAATTTGCCGGTGACCATCGCTGGCCACGCGCTTTATGGCACTCGCCGAAGCAGCGGCTGTGGGGAATAAGGCATCTATAGCAGTCCGGGAGAAATACAAAGCGACCGCAGCTTGAAAGACAACCTTCAACAGACGAGAAAGCGTGTGTTGGTGCTTCAGAGTCTGGACAGTGTGTTTCCATTTTCTGCAGAAGAAAGGGAATATTTTTATCCATGGGCAAGTGAAGTTGCAGTCCATTATATATGGGATAAAAGCCTTTATACTAATGAAGAAACCGAATGTTAATATAAACAAACAGGCACGCAAATAACACATAAGACCTCGGATCTTACGTAGTCTGTGGTTATGAAAAATGTATGGATGGGAAATGTAAATGGATGGGAAAACTTAAATAACCCTGAAACAACCTTCTTAATTTTTTAAATTACATTATTTTGGGCTAGGACGCCGTGCCTTTCTGATATAGTAAGGTGAGTGGGTCTGCTACTTCTAAGGCATTCGTTTCCATGGCAGCAGAGGAGTTGGGGGGGGGGGGGGGCGGTGAGGTTGGAGCAGAGTTTAAGCCTTTTCTCCAAGGAAGGCACCCGCGATTCAGCCAGAACACGAGCCAGCAGAGGGCAGGAATGAAACGACGGGGGGCCGTGATCAGCGGCGAACAAACAGCAACGGAGAACCCATACGTGCTTAACATGGCCGATCATAGGCAGGTGGAGGACAGCAAGGTCAGGTGATGGAGGAGTCTAAAGATGGTGATACGGTGGCAGGCAGGCACGGCTCCAAGCATGACCTTGAATATTAGGGCTGGGACTTGAGGAAAATAGAGTACTGACCATCTGAATTTAAACAAATATTATACTTGGTTGTCTTGCTGGTCCACTCAAACAAAGGAGCTCTATGACCAAACACAGACCTCTGTGGCTCAATAAATCTGAATGACGCTCCTTGGCATAGCAATAATCTCATCTCTGATTGGGAATTACTCAACATCTTGGTCGCTGAGCAGGTAAAAATGCACCCATGTTATGTGAGAAATGAGAACATCTATGTGCAGTGTCACGCCCAGCTCGTACGATACTCGTGTGTGCCACGCCCCCCTGATTATCCACGTGTGCTTACCTGATTGTACCCAGCTGTACCCTGTTGTTTGGTCTATTTCAGTCCGTGTCTTACCTCAGTGTCTGGTCTGTCATTGATGTTAGTTGGCGTTAGTAGATGTTCCCCAGTATCTGTTTCCTGCTCTTGAATAAATCCCCAGTTTACCCCGTGCTTTGCCTGCCTGCCTGCTCCTTGCTCGCTCGCCGGTACGCCTACCAGCGCGATCGCCCGCCTTTTCAAGCCCGATCGTGACAGAATGACAGACCCACAAAAGGGGAGAAAGCAGAGGAGAAGGAGACCAGTGGCGCCGACAATCCGCCTGGGAGCTTGTTCTCTCGCCGGGGTTTGGCTCCCGACTGGGAGCGAGGATGAGGAAGAACCCCTCCTGGTCCGGAGACCGGTGAGGTTCACTCCCGACGACACCGCCACCTCGGGACTACCGCTGCCCCTCGAGTGGTATTTCTTTCGACCCGAGCGGCTGGCCAACAGGGGGGTCAGCGCGGTGCGGGACGCTATCCCGCGTGTGCCCCCGATTCTTAAAGATGCCACGTCCATTTCTCCTGCACGGGACCTGCCCGTCCCGCTGCCTGCTGCAGCCGCTCGGCCCGCACCGGTCTCTTCGCCTCTGCCTGCTGCAGCCGCTGCGCTACCTACTCCGGCTCCGTCCGCGGCTATGATCCTGGCCAAGCGGTTTTTTGCCCTCCAGGATCTGTTCTGTCATGTGAGGGGGGAACCAGCCATCTGCCTGCAGCTTCCCCGCCCGAGGCGCTCCCTCCACCTCCAGTGACTCCCATTCCTGACCCCTCTCCAGTCCCTTCTGCCCCAGTCCTGGAGGACCCCACCGTTGCTCCTCCCTCCTCGGAGGTGGAGGAGCTTGAATGGGACCCCTCGGGGACCCTCTTGGTGACTTTCCTCTGCCCTCGCCCAGGCAAGACCGACCCCGACCAAGGGTCGTAATGTCTGTGTCCCGGAAGGGGAGAGGACATAGACGCAGTGCTGGGGTCCCACCCACCCTGCCCCCTGGCTCGCCCTCCCTCGCCTGCGCTGGGGCTCGGTCGGCACCTGCGGGTCCTGGCCATCCATGTCGGCTGTCGCCTGCGGGTCCCCCTCCACAGCCTCGTCGCCCTGCCTCACTCCCTCCTCCGGCATCTCGTCGATCGCCTGCGGGTCCCCCGGACGCGGCTCCTCCATCGCCTTTGGTTCCCCCTGCTCCTGCGCGTCGGAGGACGTCGCTGCCTGCTGCAGCACCCCCCCTCTCCTTGCCCTTGCCAGGGTCCCCTCCAGCTCCCTCGTGCCATTCCCTGGTGATCTCTCCAGCTCCCTCCTCGGCCCCTCCTTCTGTCCGTCTCCCTGTCTCCTCGGCCGCTCTGAGGTCCCCTCCGGCTCCGGCCTCCCGGCCGCCTGCGGCCCCTCCGGCTGCTTCCCGTCGCCCGCTGGGGCTCCCTCGGGCTTCCCGTTATTCCCCCTCCTTCTCTCCCTACTATCCTGCCCCTGTCCCTCCATTGTTTGCTCCTCCTCCCTTCTTTGTCCCTCCTGTCTTTGCTCCTCATCCCCTACTCCCGGTCCTTTTGTCCCGCGTGTGCCCCAGATTCTTAAAAGGACCACATCCATTTCTCCTGCACGGGACCTGCCCGTCCCGCTGCCTGCTGCAGCCGCTGCGCTACCTGCTCCGGCTCCGTCCGCGGCTATAATCCCGGCCAAGCGGTTTTTTGCCCTCCAGGATCTGTTCTGTCACGTGAGGGGGGAACCAGCCATCTGCCTGCAGCTCCCGCGCCCGAGGTGCTCCCTCTGCCTGCAGTGACTCCCGTTCCTGACCCCTCTCCAGTCCCTTCTGCCCCAGTCCCGGAGGACCCCACCGTCGCTCCTCCCTCCTCGGAGGTGGAGGAGCTTGAATGGGACCCCTCGGGGACCCTCTTGGTGACTCTCCTCTGCCCTCACCCAGGCAAGACCGACTCCGACCAAGGGTCGTAATGTCTGCCCCTCCGAGGTCCCCTCCGGCTCCGGCCTCCCGGCCGCCTGCGGCCCCTCCGGCTGCTTCCCGTCGCCCGCTGGGGCTCCCTCGAGCTTTCCGTTATTCCCCCTCCTTCTCTCCCTACTCTCCTGCCCCTGTCCCTTCATTGTTTGCTCCTCCTCCCTTCTTTGTCCCTCCTGTCTTTGCTCCTCATCCTCCTGTGTTTCCTTCGTTCACTCCCGGTCCTTTTGTCCCGCCTGTGTCCCCTTTTCTGATCTGTTTGTCCGCATTCCCGGTCCTATGTCAGGTTTTGTCTTACTTCCTGTCTCTGTGCCTGTTCTGTGTCTCGGTCCTGTTTCCAGTGTCTCGTTAATGGTTTTGTTCTTCTGTTCTAGGTCCCGTCTCCCTCGTTTTGTCCGTCGCCTCCCCTGAGGCGCGCCCGGAGAGTGCGCCTTTGGGGGGGGGGGGTTCTGTCACGCCTAGCTCGTACGATCCTCGTGTGTGCCACGCCCCCCTGATTTGTACCCAGCTGTACCCTGTTGTTTGGTCTATTTCAGTCCGTGTCTTACCTCAGTTCCTGGTCTGTCATTGATGTTTGTCGATGCCAGTGTTCCGTCCTGCCCTACCCGCTCCGTTACCTTCCCTAATAAATCCCCATTTTCCCCGACTATCGGCTGTTTCCCTGCTTCCTGCCCTCTCGATCGCCCACTTTCCATGGCGATTGTGACATGCAGATGCTTATGGCTGTATCTGCACTACTTTGCCAAAGTCTTAGGCAGTCACAGAAAAGTTCAAGTGATCTTCATCTTGATGTAAAACTATGACATATCTCTCAATGTGTGTTAACTTAGCCATTTCATAACCTTTTCTAAAATTACCACAGAATTTGCTTTTACCACAGTCTTTACCTACGGCCCACTTTACCTATGTATTTTTTGACTCGACCATTACCTTGTTTGGCTAGTCAATACACCATTGAGTTATTTGACAAATCAAGTTAATTCTTTAATAGAGCTGATTGCGAAATGTAATGAATACATAGAATGGCTGAGGTGCCCCTAAGGCTGTGGCTCTCAAACTTGGTCCCCGGGACCCACTGCCCTTCTTGTTTTCCAGCTATCCCTGCCCCACACACTGCTGATTACCTGGATCAGGTGTGTTCAGTCAATCAGAAGCTGAAAGTCAGCTGGGACTTGTGTGTGGGGCAGGCATAGCAGGAAAACAAGCAGGGCAGGAGGACCGACTTTGAGAACCACTGCCCTAAGGAGAGGTTTGGAAACCAAAGCACATTTTATCTAGCCATCCAGCAAGATATCATTAACGTTTTGGAGATGTGAAATTCTTCTTTATTTTTTGTGTTGCTGTTAATTTGCATACCTTATAATGTTAAATTGTGTGTTTTTTTCTGAAAAAAAGTATACAATTACTACCAAGATTAAACATTTTCTTTGCCTGCCGAAGACTTTTGCACAGTACTCTAACTTTTCACTGACCCGAGGCATAGATTTCACCCACCACAGGTAGGATGCGCTCCTCCTTGGTAGAGTCTGCCAATCAGGTCCAAGACGGCTGCCTAGTTTGCCTATACCCAAAACCGGTCCTGAACACTGCGAGTTATTTCACTTCGGTCATTCAGATTTAGAAGAGTTCTGAAGGACCCCAGCTATGCTTTGAACTGGCTACCTCTAAGCTCCTTTATCGGTGTAATCTGAGTATGGAATACTGTTCCAAATTACCCTGCAATGAAAGACAATGGGCTGTAATATGCCACACCATGTATTTTGGGGATGTTTAAACACCACTGTCAACAGGGGACGCAATCCAGAACACACATGCTGAAGAAGAAACATTAAAGACCAGGAAGGGGATGAGAAAGTGAGAGAATGAGAGCGAAAGAAAGAGAAATGGAAAGTGTCATGACATCAGTGTCGTACACTAAGGGTGGAAATTTAATGAATAAATAGAAAACTTCATATGAATAAGTGATGAGGCCAGCAGGCTGTGGAGGGGATTGTCTGCCTAGGAACTGGCAGGTTACAGATGCGTGGGGGTTGACCTTCCCAGGCCAAATGGCAGCTTTATTTGTGGCCAGGAATCTGGGGGTGTCTGGGACCTGCCAACAAGGTGTAACCATGGCATGAGTCAGGCCCGGGAAGCCCGAGGGCCCATGACCTAGTGTTAACAAGACACCATGTTACCAGAACTCAGCAGAGAGGTGAGCACCTCAGGCAGGCCGGCACGCCGGCCCGTTCATATCGTATCTCTCCTACCCAAAAAACCCAGCAGGCCAGTCTGCCGTGCGACTGTGGGCCACCCCCCCCCGTCCCTGGGTCAGTGCCGACTTCCTGCAGCTGTGCCTTTTCCCTATTCAGAAGCACCCTAATGAAGACCACACTATCCATCACTCCAGTCCCGGCTTCACCATTAGGAGGGAAGATGTCGCCCCAAATGTGACACGGGAAACCCACAAGTGCATACACACCCTTAGGTTATGAATTGATTCTGTTTATGGCCTGCTCCCAGGCAGAGCAAATTATTCTTGAGTTTGGGAGTCTGGAGGACGTTTCCTGTGCTTGCGTCCTGAAGCGTGATTAATCAGCCACGTCCCTCATACCCGCAAAGTGGCCAGCCGTCCCTAAACTGGTTGAACCGACTAACAGGTATCTTGAGAGGGGAGCCGAAGAGCTCTGTGTGCTGACATTACCAATGACAACCCGTCAAGCTGGCCTACAGGTTTCCAGATATCCCCACTTGCCGCTCTGCTTTATGGTGACCTCCAAACTCGAATACGACCAGAACTTTTAACAAAAACTCTGTTTCCTAAAAACACTAATGTGGAGAGGTCAAATCCATCAACATCAAATCTGAACTTTTATTGCAAGTCTTGGCCATATCGTTTTGGTCGATCCATAAATTTTGCTTTTGTATTTTCTCTGTTTCGTGTTTTATTTTTGATTCCTGAAGGCATATTACATATGACTTAATTACCGATCGCTCAATGGGAATTAAGCGAAATGTGTCCCCATCGAAGTTCTGTAATTCAAGCCCAAATTATCTGCAGCAGAGCGGGACTGCAAGACTGCACCGATAACTTTTAATTACGTGACGGTTACGCAATGCGATTTCCTCCGTCTGCGTGGGCATGCTTCCTGAGCTCCTCCTTGGCTGAAAACTGTGCTTCCCATCAGTGTGTGATGTGAGGGACACTTGCCCACACACACGTGGGGCGGGTGGGGGGGGGGGGGGACCTCCACATCAGGCTGGGAGACCCTGCCACAGGTTCACGCTCACATAATGCCGTCAACAGCCCCTAACAGGAACAGCCGCCATAAGTGCAGCATATCTCCACGCTATGACTAAATTCGTTCCATAGACAGTAATTTTGTCTTTTCGAAAGCGCAGGAAATCTGGCATGTCCACAAAAACGAATCAGGGCATTCATCAATCTCCCATTCCATTACTTAGGTAGAGGATTGCAGGGAGCCAGGAGCCAGTCCCAGCGGGCACAGGAGAAGCAAGGGACACGTTACAGGGTCTTCCTGCAGCACTCACTGGCAGTCCATCACACACACACACATGCACATGCACGCACACGCACACACACGCGCACATGCACGCACTCCACGCACACACACACGCACATGCATGCACACGCACACACACACACGCGCACATGCACGCACACACACACAGACACACACACACACATGCACGCACACATATAGGGTATACCTATCCTTATGGGGTCCGCTCATTCACTTCTATGGGAAAAATGCTAACGCTAACTATAACAACCTTAACCCCCACCCTGCCCTAACCGTAACCATAAGTAACCAAGCAAAATACAAGAGTTTTGGAATTTTTTCATTTTGATTGCATTCACAGATCTTTGTGGGGACCCGAAAAATGGTTCCCACAATGTCAAAAAATATGCTTTTTATGACACTGTATGACATTTGGTCCCAACAAGGTAATATATACATTACCACACACACATCCACACACACACTGTCATGCCCGGCTCGTCCGCTCCTCGTGTGTGCCACGCCCCCTAATTACCCACGTGTGATTTCCTGATCGTGCCCAGTCGTGTCTTGTTTCCTGCTGCCTTGTTCCATGTATTTAAGTTCCTGTTTTGTACTAACCCGTTGTCTGTCATTGATGTAAGTCGGCGTTACATGTCTCCTGCTCCCCGTTACCTCTTAAACCCCCGTTTTCCCCGTATCCCGCTTGCCTGCCTGCTCCTTTCACGCCCTTCCGCACGATCGCCGCTCTCCCCGCGCCAGATCGTGACAGAATGACAGACCAAAGAGAAGCAGCTTCCGTGACTGTGGAGGACTACCGCGGTTACGTCGATCAGCTGCTATTTTGGATCGCCCAGCCCGGCATCCGGGAAGATCTCCCGGCCTGGGATCGCTTTCTCGGACAGTGCGCAGCCTACCCCCCCGACGGTGACGCGGAGAAGGAGGAAGAAGCGGACGGTCGCCCGGACGATCGTCCTAGGGGCGTGCGCTCTCGTCCCCGCCTCCTTCCCAGCTGGTGAGCTGGAGGACGACACTGAGGCCCTCAGCGCTGCTAAGCTGCCTTCCCAAGCGGCTTCCTCGGTCCGGAGAACACGCCGGGTCGCGGTACAGCTGGGACAGCCGCCTCCGCGACTAGAGGCCATAGCCGAGCCTGAGGAGCTCCCTTTGCTCTTGCCGCCGACGCAGCCGCCGCTGCCTGCGGATCCCTATCCCGTGCGGCCGCCGCTGCCTGCGGATCCCTATCCCGTGCGGCCGCCGCTGCCTGCGGATCCCTATCCCGTGCGGCCGCCATTGCCGGCGGACCCCGCTCCCGTGCAGCCGCCTTCGCTGCCGCCGCCGCCTGCGCAGCCGCCTTCGCTGCCGCCGCCGACTGCGCAGCCGCCTTCGCTGCCTGCTGCAGCTCCCGGGCCGGCGCCCCCTCTGCAGCCGCCTGCTGCAGCTCCCGGGCTGGCGCCCCCACTGCAGCCACCTCCTGTTCCTGACCGCGCTCCAGTTCCTGCAGAGGCGCCCCCTCTGCAGCCGCCTGCTGCAGCTCCCGGGCAGGCGCCCCCTCTGCAGCCGCCTGCTGCAGCTCCCGGGCCGGCGCCCCCTCTGCAGCCGCCTGCTGCAGCTCCCGGGCAGGCGCCCCCACTGCAGCAACCTGCAGCTCCCGGGCGGGCGCCCCCACTGCAGCCAGCTCCTGTTCCTGACCGCGCTCCTGTTCCTGACCGCGCTCCTGTTCCTGACCGCGTTCCTGTTCCTGACCCGGCGCCCCCTCCGCCTGCAGCAGCTCCCGAGGCGCCCCCTCCGCCTGCAGCAGCTCCCGAGGCGCCGCGAATGACTTTACTTCCTGGCCCCGTTCCTACTCCCGCTCCTGTGACCCCTGGTCCCTCGCCCCGGCAGCGTCGACCCCGACCTAGGGTCGGCCTGTCTGTGTCCCGCAGGGGAAGGGGACACAGACGCAGGGCTGGGGTCCCGCCCGCCCTGCCCCCTGGCTCGCCCTGCCTCGCCTGCGCTGGGGCTCGGTTGGCGCCTGCGGGTCCTGGCCCTCCGGGTTGGCTGTCGCCTGCGGGTCCCTCTCCGGTGCCTCGTCGCCCTGCCTCGCTCCCCCCTCCGGTGCCTGGTCGGTCGCCTGGGGGTTCCCCGACGGCGGCTCCTCGGTCGCCTGCGGGGCCCCTACCTGCGGCTCGTCGGTGGACGTCGCCGCCTGCTGCGGCTCCCCCCTCCTCCGGGCCTTCGCCCTGGCCCCTTCCAGCTCCCTCGTCCCCTTCCCTGGTGCTTCCTCCTGCTCCCTCCCTGGCCCCTCCGCGGGTCCCTCGCCCTGTCTCCTCAGCCCCTTCTCGGTCCCCTCCGGCTTCGGCCTCCCGGCCGCCTGCGGCCCCTCCGGCTTCCTCCCGTCGCCCGCTGGGGCTCCCTCGGGCTCCCCTTACTTCCCCCTCCTTCTCTCCCTTCTTTCCTGTCTCTGTCCCGCCTGCTTTTGTTCCTCCACCTGCCTTTGTCCCGCCGTCCTCTATTCCTGGTCCCTTTGTTCTGCCCCGCTCCGTTCCTGGTTTCCCGTCGTTCCCTCCCGTCACTCCCGCTCCTTTTGTTCCGCCTGTTCCCTCTGTTTCTCCCTTCCTGGTCTGTCTGTCGGCCTTTCCTGTCTTGTGTGGTGTCCTGTCCTGGTTCCTGCCTCTTTGTCTGTTTTGCTTGTCTGTCTTGTTCCCTGTTCCCCGTTGATTATTCTGTTCTTGTTTTTCAGGTCCTGTTCTGCCTCGTCCCGTCCGTCGCCCCCTTCTTTGGCGCGCCCGGTGTAGCGCGCCTTTGGGGGGGGGTTCTGTCATGCCCGGCTCGTCCGCTCCTCGTGTGTGCCACGCCCCCTAATTACCCACGTGTGATTTCCTGATCGTGCCCAGTCGTGTCTTGTTTCCTGCTGCCTTGTTCCATGTATTTAAGTTCCTGTTTTGTACTAACCCGTTGTCTGTCATTGATGTAAGTCGGCGTTACATGTCTCCTGCTCCCCGTTACCTCTTAAACCCCCGTTTTCCCCGTATCCCGCTTGCCTGCCTGCTCCTTTCACGCCCTTCCGCACGATCGCCGCTCTCCCCGCGCCAGATCGTGACACACAGACACACTACGGACAATTTACAGACACTAACAATATACAGCCTTCTTCTCTCATGACATATACTGTAATGCATACCTGATCACAAACAGGCATTACAATGCGCAACACAGCCAGCGGGGGTCCAGCTTCAAGTGGCCAGGAGACGGCAGGTCAACTCCTGACATCATTCAGCTTCGGCCATTACGAAGCGGCGCAGCGATTCACTCTGCTTCCACTGTGCGCTTTTATTACGGACGTCAACAAAGACGTTTATGATGAAACCGACTTCCCGCTGCTTTCCCATTATTTCGTGTGGCTCAGCTTGGCATAACGGTGGTCATTTCCTTAGTGCTCATCAAGGAAAGGAACCCCCCCTAAGTATTTTAGAGCTGAGTGCAGAGCCCCCCCACCCCCACCCCAAGGCCACCGGCTTGTTCGTGGAAACCCAGCAAACAGACTGAGGCAAGCATCGGATTCAGCTGCAGGACCGCTATCGAGTCTGGAAGAATCCTCGACACGTGAAAGCACCACTCTGGACGGCGACCCGGATCAGTAATGAGCGGGATGAAAGATTGCCCTCAAAATAAACGTTTACCAACCGCAGCGGAGCAGGCTGGCGGCATCATTAGGGTGACCCAGCGTGTCGCCTGCGGGCACAGTCGTACCCACGCGGTCAAACTCATTTAGTCCCCTAAATGAGAAAAAATTAGATGGGGAAAATCAGAGTGTATGCTCAGGGTTAAGCGTGGAAAAGCTGGAAACATGGGCCCCACCATCCATGCAGGCGGCAGCATAGGAGATGCCGGTAGGGCAATATGTGTAGGCAGTGGAATAAAATCCAACAAATTAAATTAAAAACAAATTAAAAACACGTATGAAAAAGAACTGACCCCTAGCAAAAATAATGAACGTTTCTCCTAATGAAGGCTGAGGTCAAGGACAGAGCACCCTGGACGCAATAAAGTCTGCAGCATTGTTATTGAGGCAAAGGGCTTTTATGAGTAATTCAGAGCAAACAGCACTGCTATGGGTACGCTGATACCCAATCCCTGCTACTCTGATTGTATGCTCTGAAACACACACAAATTTGACAAACTGTCAGAGTTCGCCAATTCATTTACACTCTGGGGTGTTATGGGGCACCAGAGAGCAGGACTGAACCCAAGAAACACGCTAAATAAAATGAGAATTGGGATCCCTTTAAAAATGGTACAAGTAGTGAACTCGAAAAAGGCAAAGGTAACACAATAAGATCTAATTCTAGCAAACAAACTTCAAAACAGTCCCGTCCAGCGGGCAGTGACACTTCGATCCAGTGTGATTTACAGTGACTGCACTCATTTATACAGCTGGACGTTTTGCTTGATCAAATCAGGGCAGCACCATGCACTTCCTGCCACAGTGTGGGCTGCAATTTGCCACACAAACATCTACAACCAGCCAATCAGGTTCAGGCTCATATTTCATCCCTAGGGGATATTCCATGAAAGTAGCTTAAGAAAGCCAGACTTTCCCGAAAAAGTCAGACTCAAACTAGCGTCATCAGTAAACTTGGCCTCATGTTGTTTCGCTCATGCAGTTCAGCTTTAACTAATCAAGGCTCATACAAGACAGACTTGCATAGTTTTACTTAGTGCGCACACCCGCGATATTTAAGAAGCCCAAATGAATGGATGAACGATAGATCAATCAAATGAGTCGGAAAGCGTGTAAAACGAGAGCGGTGCTTTTTTTCCGCCGCACAACAAACGCTGCTGATGGACTGTATGAAGAATACAATGATGTAATTGCTAAAAAAGGCAATACTGTGGCCATAAATACAGCCAGGGAGTTGGCTTGGCAAAGAATTTCACACAGACTAAATGCGTAAGTTATGTAAATGTTACAAGAGCCTAATACAGTGGCATGGTGGTACAGTGGTTTACTGTGTGCTGTTGCCTTACATTGCGAAAGTTCCTGGTTAGATCCCCATAGCCAACGGGGAACTTTCTGGATTAAGTTCACCTGTCATTCTTGCTGTATAATATTATTCTGTATTATTTGATCTCCGTAAAATACTTTCAATTGCATCCGTGTGAAATGTCCTGCAAAAATAACAGTATCTTGTCTTTACTTTCAAAGTAGACTGTGACTAAACAAAATATAGAAATATTCTTGTTCATATTATTTTAATAGATTTTTTTTTCAGTTTGTCATTGCATTTCATGTCTGACCTTTGTAATGTGGGGGCGCTTTTATTTGAATTATTTTGTAATTAATTGCAATGCTGAGACGTGATTTTTATAGGCTTTATTATTTCATTACATGACATGAGTGGTGAGATTGCGGAATTCCATCCGACGGAACGATCTTTTGGGAATCTGTTCCCACAAGTTGGACGTTCTTTGAGACAAAGCTCAACTAAGCGTTAACCTGGTCCAGAGCAGACGCGTAAGTTACCATGGTAGCTCAGCGGGGATTCATTTAAGACACGTTGATTGAACGGACTTAAATGAGCCAGACCTGTCGATATATGTCAGACTTCCCCTTAATCCTGCTTCGTGGAATAACCACCTGGTCTATTTCTGTGAGGATTTAGAAGAACATCACACTCCCTAGTGTATGATAACATGAATTGTAAGCCAACTCTCTATGAATGGGGCCACTCTTAAGAACGCTAACGTGAGCTGCGGTCCAGCAGGAGGTGCTGTGAGCTGCTCGCCGCTTTCCTCAGAAGGTGATGTCATCGCAGAGGGAGTGAGAGAGATGCACAGAGAGAGACTCCGGATCTCTTATTAGGTCTGCCAACGTTGTCAAGATCCACCCCCGATGTACCTCTGTTTCCTACAACATTTGAATCATGCAATGCTGTGCAAAAAGAAGGCCATAAATATGGGGGGGGGGGTGCATAAGCAGACGCTGGAGGCAGCCGCGTTGCGTTTTGCATGGAACAAGCCTCGCTTTGCTCTCCTTTGATCTTCCCTCTCAAGTGCCCCGCTGTGACTCACCATCCACGGTTCGACTTGGTGGGGAATGATGGAAACGGCAGCTGGGGGCAGATGCTTCCCTCACTGCAAACAAACAAACAAACAAACAAACAAATAAATCAAAACAAAAACAAAAAATCCAAGCAGAAACAGAGGACCAGAGGTCTGCCGGGGGATCAGATCCAGGTTTGGTCTGGGCCGGTCTGGTATGTTGAGGGTTTGGCACAAAATAGGTGGTCAAGAAATGGAGCCCAAGAGAGGTGAGATCACCCAGAGTGGCATCTTGATGACTGTGTCTCCCCAGGAGATAATTGGGGACTGACTGGACAGAAGACGCATCCATAGAAGATATGGGGTAGATAAGCATGGAGGACTGATAGTCCTGGTGGGTCCTCTGCCATTGGCTGAGATGGGAGCGCCACTGATGAGCAGCGCAGCCATTGGCCACCTCTCTGGCCAGTCTGGCCAGATTTTGCTACTTTGTCAGCAAGATGGAAGTTTTCAACGTCTTATTTAGGGTCACTCCACAGATACATCTTGCATTGTCACTGGGAGGAGCGACAGCAGATACTGAGGCTGGGAAAAAAATGAGAGGAAAGAATCCATCCTACATTCTATTTCAGTAATTCTATTTAGGAGCGTAATATTATTCTGCTTGGCTTGGATTGTCTGCATACCATTTGGTCGTTTTCCAGTTTAAATTAAACATGTTTGAGTCAAGGTCTAGCAAACTCAGAGGGCTTATGAGAAACAGGTTCCCACGGCAACCAGGAGGGATGGGCCGGCCTAGGGAGACGCTGCGTCCAGCTCAGAGGGGGGGGGACTAGAACAGGCCACTCGGTTTGGAACAGGCCGGGTTTTATGGGGGGAGCCAGAGATAAAGCAGGACGCAGGAGCCTCGTTCAAAGTGTGGATTAAACAGAAGAGAGAGCACAAACAAAACTAAGCAAGGCTTCATTTTACACCAGGCAGGCAGAGTTTGCTCTCTCTCTCACACACATACACAGACACACACAAAGAAAAACAACTTTGCTCGGTGTCAGAATGATGGACGAAGCTGTGAACTCCGCTGGCGGGAAGCAGCTGAGGTGGCCAGGGAGAATGTGGGCAGAGAAATGTGGGCACTGAGTGGCCAACCAGTATCTAACTCATTCCAGCGCCAGATCACTCTGAGGTCAAGGAGGGGGGTAGCAACAGATACAGGCAGAATGATATCTAAGATGTCCCTGAAAAAGCTAACAAGTGAAGGTGAAGAAGTAGGGCAGAAGGAAGGAAGGAGGAAATAAAGGAATTAAAAGCAAATAGTGACCCCTCGCAGTAAAGGCTAGAAATAAAAGACGTAAAGAAAAAAATGAAAGAGGCTCAAAGCCCCTGATATATGTGGGCTCAGGTTGCTCTTTTCGCAACCTGGAAAGGGGGCATTCGGGTGGTTCCACCATTAGTCTAACTTGCAGAAATGAGTGGAGCCGAAGCCCCATACCCATTTAATTCCCATTTAACCCAGTTGGTGGTTGACAGCTGGATCGGGAGTCTTGTTTACCCCTCTTACCTCAGGCAGTCTCAAAGGTGGGAGGAACAGTTGTGGAAACAGTCAGGGAACCATGACGAAGACGAGGGTGCTATACCCTCCGTAACACATTCACGGCGGGCCTCATTCTGTCTGGTTCTGATCCAGACGTCTCTCTTAATGAACAGCAATTCCCCTCATTAGCCCGGGGAGTTTCCACATCTCCAATGAATGGCAGCATTATGAGCTGAACAGCGCCCATGACTTTTATTGAATAAGCAAGAAGTTTCCAGGAAGGTGTTACCCAAATGAGGTCTGTGAAAAGCAGGTAGATGAGCCGTAATCGCTCCAGCATCTACAGCAGGCTGTCTCTTTGTTTTAAGGTGAACCTTTAAACTACAACTGACTGGCTTCTGAAGCAAACCTCTGAGGTGCCTAAACACGAAGGGCGATTCTCCAAGACATCTACAAGAGTGACGATCCATGCATATGCACAGAAAGCCAAGACACACAGGCAGCCGATTGCACACATTTAGGAGACATACACACCTACATTTTCAACGCATTTGAGCTTTCATCAATTTATATATAACCTCACATAAAACCTATCTGAAATACATATTTATATATAATAGCTTTACATTACCTCTCACAGTTATTGCCCATTCATAAAATGCTACATGCCTAATGAATGGCGAATCATCACAAGCACTCACACAAGCTCCCGTTGGGTGAAATGAACGGCTGCAGGCTTCCTATCATTCCCGGCAGATGGAGATTCCCAGTCCAGACAGAGAGGTTTCCTTCCCTCTATGGTGCCGTGGTTGATTTCCCCTGTTTACCTCTCGAAAGAGAACCTGTCTCTCTCCAGCACACGTAAAACACCAGTTATTCATTAATTTCAGGAGATCATTTGCCACATTTGAGAAAATAAAGAGGATACTAGATTTCCCCACTACACCTGCAGAATAATAATCTGCACAAACAAACAGCCCTTACAGAAACATCACACTCCGAAACACAGCTACATGTCACTTTCAGAGAAAACATTTTATGCATGTCTGAGGGCTGTCAGAAGCACACAGAATTACTGTGTAAGAACATAATGATATATATATATATGCAATAATAAAATATAGATATTGCATATATATGAAAAGATTCAAACATATATATACACACTCCCAAGCATCCACCCAGCCATCTATCTTCTGTAATTGCTCATTCAGAACTGGGTCTCAATGAGCCTGGAGCCACAGGTGTGGTGCATTTTACATGGACATACGTTATTGGGGTTTCTTCTGCTTAAGGATTGTTTTTCAATAACAAAACCTCCAAAATACATCCTATGATTCTGTGTGTTGCAGACGCTGCGACGCAGATCATACATACAAAGGGATTACATTACAAACA
This sequence comes from Brienomyrus brachyistius, assembly GCF_023856365.1. NCBI lineage: Eukaryota > Metazoa > Chordata > Actinopteri > Osteoglossiformes > Mormyridae > Brienomyrus > Brienomyrus brachyistius. The sequence goes on from NW_026042346.1 coordinate 1,381,543, forward strand.
GGAAGCGAACAGGAGATAATTCCATGTAAACGGCACCACCGCCGCTTCGGCCCGCCCAGCGATAAGCATCGATTTTCCATTCCCACTCCTGGTTCCCCGTAGGAGGAATTTCGGGGCTGATAAGAGGCTATGAGGAGCTGTGCATGATAAATGAGAGATAAAAGGAGGAGAGAAAAGGAAGAAGCTCTATCTGTAATCAGTTAAGCTCTCCGGTTTCGACACAATTCCTTGACCTTCTTTGTTAATGTGTTGTACCAGCTTCCCTGTGGGGCTGTTGGATTAAGTCGGGATTAATCTGCTCACTCCCCTGGCTGAATACACACAGAGAAGTGGTGACAAGTGTCAATAACAACTACACAACTGAGGGAGAGAGAAAAAAAGAAAGAGAGAGAGAAAGAGAGAGAGAGAGAGCGATTCCTACAGGATTAGTGTGCTACAGTTTCCATCAAGTTAAGACACTTAAACCACATTATACAATCATTCTCAACACACACAGTTCCTCCTGCACAGTAATGGCTATAATTATGCAATAAAATTATACGCACCAACAGTAAAAGAAATGGAATACAGTTTATATCTTATGACTGATGCATTATTCTGTGTCAAATCCAGCTTGAGTTCATAACGACGCCATTGTATGAGAAAAAAACACCACATGTTGACAGAATTACATACACAGACTGAAAGAGCTTAAGTGAAAATGTAAGATCTGGCAGTTTGCGAGGATAAAGACAAAAGAAAAGATTTCTGTGAAGTCAAAAACAGCAATCATGAATGACAGCTTACAAAGGGCATGTGTGATCTTCAAAGGGCTTACGGTTGGAACAGTTATTTAAGTGTGTGTGTATGTGTGTGTGTGTCTGTGTGAGTGAGCGGGTATACCTTACCTTATGAGGAAACAACAACGCGTTGAATACCTGTATTTTTCCCTTATGGGGACCAGTTTCCAATTTAATAAAAATCCGTGACTGCAATAAAAATGCAAAACTAAAAATGCAAAACTCTTATATTTTGCTTGGTTACTTATGGTTATGGTTAGGGCAGGGTTGTCATAGTTAGCATTAGCATTTTCCCATAGAAATGAGTGAGTGGCCCCCATAAAGAGTTTAACACTTTTAAGAGTTTAAAAATGTTTAGCCGATGTGTGTGTGTGTGTGTCTGTAATTGATACACACACATACAGACCTCAACTTTAACTTTTTTTAGGGTAAACTTGGATTAAGTGGTTAGAAGATGGATGGATTTATGGATGGATGGAAGATGATGGATGGATGGAAGGATGGAGCCCCACACGCACAAACACACACACACACATTCCGTTTCAACAGGCACTACTATCGGTTCACTGGAGATCTTCCAATAAAGTTGAGTTTTAACTCACAGTGCCCTCCAACCCTGAAAGAAGCCATTTAATATGACACTCGTCTAGCCATGGAGGATCCATCCATCCATGAATACTCATTCAGTGCAGGGTCACACAGGGTCAGGTAAAGGCAGCCTCTGCCTTGACTGGTAGCCATTCTGGACGCTGCTCTCCTTACGATGAGCTTCACACAGCAAACCAACACAAATGTGCTAAAACTATGGAGAGAAACAGGAGGAGGGTCGTCTCAACATCAGCAGCGGAAAACAATCAGGGGCTTCCCACTGATCAGAGAATCATAATGTGTCATCTGGCGCCTTTAGAAAGGGGGGTGGGGGGGGGGGCAGCCATCACAAAGAAATCTGTTTCATTGCATCTCCAGGAAGGAACAGGCCCCCTGGAAGGGTGTGGTTGGACTAATGAGTGACTTCTAGCATGTCAGAGATCATCTTACAGCTGAGTCCCTGATGTAGCTGGTGAAGCCGGCTGCCCACATGCACATGTATCATGTGGTCCATGCCATCGCTGCACTATGGACACATGAAAACACTCCTGCACTTCCCCAGCTTTTAGAGTGTCATTTAGATAATGCCAGATGCAGATTTTAAACTGCCGCACTATCACTGAACGATAATATAATTATCCGATCATCCATCCATCCATCCATCCATCCATCCATCCATCCATCCATCCATCCATCCATCCATCCATCCATTTCCTGAAACCACTTGACCTATTCAGAGTTATGTGGGATCATTCTGGCCTGTAGCCTATTCTGGAGGCTACAGGCACAAGGCACAAGACATCCATTCACCTAGCTGTAAATTTTTGGCTTGGCCACGAGACCAAAAATCTCAGCCCCCCCCCCCCCCCCCCCAACACACCCCCAGAGTAACCACGCCACCACACACAAATTTTAGTCATACAACAGGCATTATTCGTAAAACTTTGCACTGCCCTTAAGGCCCCCTCGAACCTGTACCCCATACCCCCCAGACTAAATAATGGTTATGAATGTAACATCAAAATTCCGGAGCTTAGCCCCCCAGCCTGCTTCAGATATCCACAAAGACAGATTCTAGCTGAGAGTTGAATTATCTAAATTAATTATCAATTGGAATCACGACTGTAATTGAAATGTAATTAGAGGTTTTTAAATTCCCAACCCCCTCCATTTTATGCTTAATTAGCAGGGATTCTAGCAGACTAGGCCGAACAGGCATGTGGTGGGAGGTTCAGTGCCCACCCCGCCCATCCCCAGCTATGTGCATTTCTTTACCCGCAAACACACCATTTTACCATACCTCACCATGTGCCCCCCACCCGGCCATTACGGCGACATGGATGAAAGCCGGGAACAGTTTTCACATCTGGGCAAGTGACCCGTGCGTAAGATTTCACATGCAGACGGCTGAAAAAAAGACACACGTATCCATTTGATGTAATATGATCTGTCCTATTACAGTTCACCCCATCCTGCTTGCTTCAGCTGGAGGCAGAGGGTACATTAGTGCTCAAAAAAAGTGTTTAACATCCTCCTCAAGCGAACATGCATTCTCTGGTGCTATCGGAGTGAGGGGGCAGCTCCTGCTAACCGCTGTCTACTGGGCACTAAAGCACGATGCCATAATGGGGTCTCCTGCCATCGGCACGGTGACGACACGCCGATGTCATTGGCAGTGGCAAAACAGCATTTTCACCTTCATATTTCTGCTGATTCTGAATTAGAAATGGAAGCTCTGGAGTCAAGTTCGAAAGGAGAATGCCTCCGAGATCTTTTCTCCAGTGCCTCATTAAGCAAGCGTGAGATTTGTTAGGAGAGTCGGGCAGAGGTGCAACCGCCGGGAAGGAGATGGGAGGAGGGGCTTGACCTGGGGAGGAGCCTGAAGCTGTATCATACTTGTAACTAGCAGGGTAACTGAAACATTAGGTCAGGAATCAAACACGTATTCCCAACATGCTCGGGAAGGGGCCAGGCCAGCGCCTGATTAACAAGACACGTCAGAACAATCTATTTAGTTTTACGACCCCCCAGCACTGGGTTGAATTAGTTCCAAACTATAAAGCTCTGCACACTCTGGCGGAGGAAATTAAAAAGATTTAAGTTTCTGTCGCGGTGAGATTGGATGAAGTCCTTGACTGCCCGAAACTGGCCCGGGGCGTGGGTCCGCGGGAGGCAGAGAATAGCTGACCTTGCTGTTAACCCATCCCTCGAAGGAGGAGGGTCATATGATTGCTGATCCCAGGCTCTCCAGAGGTCAGAATGCAAGTGAGGAACATTAACCTGGCAGGGACTGGGGGAGGAGGGGGGGGGTCTGAGCTTGTATGGGAAATGGTGAGAGGTGGAGGCATCCAAAATCACGCGGTAAAAAGAGACATGTGATTGGATGTCAGGTCAGATAGACAAATCAGGATCAAAGGTCATCAAGGTGCAAGAAATCTGTTGGATCCTGGAATGGCCAGTTCAGCATACAAACACTACAAATACTACACCTTTTCAGCTGTAACACACTCCATCGCCTGTGAAATGAAAAATCCAGATCAATAATGCTGCATTTCCGTGTGAAATATCTGTGACCAGTTAACCTGAACGTGTACCAGAAGCACCTCTAAAATGTCAATTTAAAAGGTGAAGTTTGACTACCTTTCTCAATTTAAACATTGGCAGAAAAGCTTAAGAAACAAAGAGAGACAATACAATGAAAATACGGATAATCCATAAACTACAAGAAATGAGCAGAAGACATTTTGAGTTCATTAAGGTTTGTGTTGTTTGCCATTATGCTGCTATATTAACAAACATGTGTGAGTTTAATGGCCAGGCATGACCCTTTACCGGGGAGCTCAGGTACCTACCGGGGAGGAGTAAAGGACTCACAGACCCCACTACTCTGCCGGCAGGGACGACCGTAACCCCCCGCCTTAGTGTCACACACCTTCACTGTGGTTTTGCTCTCCACCGTTCCTCAAACTCTGGAGGAGAGCCGGAGAGAGGGGGGGCAGGCGGGCTTTGAGGGACCGTGGGTTGCAGCCATATGCAGCGACGATACCATGATGCAGCATGGCATGGAAAATACACGCTATCTCTGCCGAGCCTCCCCCCACCCCCCAATGCCTGATTCTTCTGCTCTGAACGGACAGGGGATACCACCCTCTCCCCCTCCTTTCCTGCACCGAGGACCGTGGTGTGGGGAAGGGAAGGAGTGGTGAGACAGGATGAGCACAGGGCGACAAACAACGCACACACACACACATACACGCAGGCACACACACACACACACACACATACACGCAGGCACACACACACACACACACACATACACGCAGGCACACACACACACACACGCACATACACGCAGGCACACACACACACACACACACATACACGCAGGCACACACACACACACACGCACATACACGCAGGCACACACACACACACACACGCATACACGCAGGCACACACACACACACACACACACATACACGCAGGCACACACACACATACATGCAGGCACACACACACATACAAAGACACAGACACACACACACACACCATTACACAACGCCTGCTCAACCCGTCCGAACTGTTTGGACCAATTAGCTCAGTTCTGAGCCACAGGAAATTTTGCTCTTTAGTAACCCATTTTAACCGTTAATGAGACCAAGGGTAATGACTCTAGGACAGGACTCATACTCTGTGAAACCCCAGACCTCTGTATAATGTTCTGCATGGACTCCAACCTGGGAGAGAGGGAATCAAAATGTAGAACTGGTAAATGGACTAGAATAGCACATTATGTAATGTTCAGGTTATTTTAATCCCAATACTAGCTGTGCAGCTCTGAAATCACATACACCCCCGGACTTATTGTGCAGACATATTATCGGACATTTCCCATGACACCTTACAGTGTCAGGCTGCAGCATAAACCCGACAGCATCAATGAAGCCCAGAGACACAAAAAAATGGCAGGATGACTGCTGGTTAAGGAAGCTGGAACCTTCTGGCAGAAAGACGGTGAGCTTTGGCTGGGCTTCGTGGGCTTATTCCAAGGGTCTCCCACACTGGGTAAGTATGCCTGTGCAGCAAGTTTGCCTTGCTGGTGCTCTGTGCCTCGCTCCCAGCTCACCGTGACCCAGCACTGCACCGTACATCCTGGAATCCGTGGGGGGCGGATTAACACCACAAAACCTCAGCCGTTTGCAGGACACCAGTGGGCAGAATGAGCCCAAGGGCTGGAAGGCCGGGGGAAGCAGCGCCACCACCTGACGGGTGGGTGAGAGTGCAGAACCCGACAGCACGGTCCCTCTGGCATCCCGGGGCCTCGGTGGGGGAAGCCCAGCGCGAGAGCGGCACTCGTTAAGCCAAACGGGTCAACGCGTTAATCACAAGTGAGAGCGGGCACGTTTTAACGAAGCATGACAAATGGGAGCAGCACTGACTCTTCTCCGCTTTATGGTTTTTTTTTACATAATTATGGCAAAGCTCCGCCTTCCTTTTTTATAACAATAACCTACATCCTGGTCTCAGGCACGCAGAGAGGCTCCATTACCCCTTATTCTTAGGTAATACATGGCGTCCCTCTCATAAGCAGCTGGATGAGGGAAGCTGTGACTAGATTAGCAAGTGTTTGCAATGAAAGAAAGATTGGAAGGTAGAGATGTTTTGTTTAAACATTTGCTCTAAGTCAGAACATTATGCTTCAGCCCCCCCCTCCAAAATCAGATAAATCCATTTCTATACCTAATTCTGCAGTTTCCAACAATGCGTTTTACTCAGTTTCCATCAAAAAACGGTGTCCATGGAAAGAGAAGAGCTCACACACACAAACACACACACAGAGGTATAGACACACACACACACATACACAGAGGTATAGACGCACACACACATACCCACACAGAGGTATAGACGCACACACACAGAAGTATAGACGCACACACACACACAGAGGTATAGGCACACACACACACATACATACACACAGAGGTATAGACGCACACACACATACACACACAGAGGTATAGATGCACACATACATACACACACACAGAGGTATAGACGCACACACACACAGAGGTATAGACACACACACACACATACATACACAGAGGTATAGATGCACACATACATACACACACACAGAGGTATAGACGCACACACACATACACACAAACAGAGGTACAGATGCACACACACATACACAAACAGAGGTATAGATGCACACACACATACACACACAGAGGTATAGACGCACACACACATACACACAAACAGAGGTATAGACGCACACACATATACACATACAGAGGTATAGATGCATACACACATACACATACACAGAGGTATAGATGTACACACACATACACACACATGTACAGATGCACACACACATACTCACACACGCACGCACATATCGCACGTACACGGGTACACACATGCACACACTGTCCCTGCTGCACAATGGCAATAGTGTGATAATTGGGGTGGGGGCATGGAAAAGGGTTTTATCTTCTCTAAATCCCACAATAGTCTGTGGAGGGATGGAGGGATATTCTGAAACCGAGGGGGGGGGGGTCGTCTGAATTATAGATGCGCCAAGAATGCTTGATCACAAATGACCAGGAGTCGGGGGAGGTATTCCGGAACATTTTGCTGCAAATTCGAATGAATAATGTCTCTATACAAAGTAGCTCTTAGCATTACCACATGTATAGAGCTAGTGGCAGGTACGCCAGGCCAGCAGCAGCACAAAAGCGGCACCTGGACAGATTTCAGGGACACAGACGGCGCTGCGGCTCTATTCGGTGAGCGGGCTGCTACCGTGCCAGTTCTTATGATCTCTATTGTCCAGGCCGGGGGCCTGGCTGCCTTTTCGCCATCAGCTTTTATGACTTTTACCTGGACCCCCACCCCCATACCAAGCGCCATTACCCTTCCCTGCGGACCTCACGGAAATACAGCACCGACCCGCAGAGTGAGCTTTTGGTCACTCGGCCAGCGTTGTTGACAGTAGCTCTGCAGACGGAAAGGCCAACCAGAGCAGCTAATGGGCTCGTCCAGAAAAAGGAGCCCAGGCTCGTGCAGCGAGTCCATCCCGCTGACAGCTTGCTCTGGCCCCGACCCGAGACGCGGCACTGTCACTCAGAGAAGCCCGGCACACCGAATGCGGGATGTGTGTCCAATGCGTCCGCCGGTGTAGGGAGGAGCCAGAGGAACAGCTGCGATAATTATATTAATATTGACAATGAAATGAAAGGAAAGTCCTCTACATCGGCAACATGAATAAATATACGAACAAATAAAATTATTTATTACATATGAAGGTATATTTTTATATCAGAGGTATACATGGTTCGATCATAAGTACCGAAGCATTTTGATTAGAATGGTATCAGATCTTATAAGGCAGATATTCCAGCGCGGTCACTCAGACCGCTATACGGAGATTAGCCTGGCACAACTTTTACTCCTAATACTGCTGTAAATTAGCACTTTCTGCTTTCCTAAGGGACGCATTTGGCCTGTTATCCATACAGATTGCCTTTTTTTAGGGTAAATTTATGCATTCGTTCACCCTTGTTTTTAATGAGTTTTACTACACAAGGAAGGCAAATTCTTGAGTAATTAGCGGCTCATAGCAGAGGAAATGGGCGACACCGCTCTAAGCCCCGGTTAGATTTAATTATTTACTGTAGCTTCCACATGGCACGGCAGCCCGCAAATGCCCCCCCGTGAAGTGTGCCCTCCCCCCCCCACCCAGGGATATGCAGCTCCACAGCCACTTTCCAAACAACAAGGTTGAGTCCCAGAAGGAAGACATCACACCGAGAAGGGGGACTTTTGGGATCTTCTGCCTCCCTAGCAAAGGGGGGGATACACATCTTTAAAATGGGATTCCACCCCCCTAAAAAGATTCTCAAGCATCTATCACCAGCAAGCTTCACCCAGCTCCTATCTAGAAATAAGCTATTTACTAAGCACACAAATAAACACTATACCAGTACAGAGATGTCAAGGTTAGGGGAGGGGAGAGAATCTACAGTAAAATAAGGTGTAAAAACAAGTACTGATGGTGTCCAGGCTCCAAGCTTGCCTCAGCCCCCATCCTCCCCAGAACAAACAGACAGAACATGTGTCTGAACTCCCATTCACTACATCCTCATGGTTCCAAAACAAGACCTAGGTGTGTATTGTGAGAGAGATCTTCAAGTCTCAGCTCTTCTGCTCCATGCAGATTTTGTAAAGAAAACAGCAGAGAACTGTCGTCGCCCCCCCCCCCCCCCCCACCACTCACCCCATTCTAGAAAAGAACGGTGCCACATTTAAAAATGGTATTGCGCTCAGTGTTGAGTGTAATAGCCTACAATGAGCAGGCGTGTAATATAGGGCTGCCTGATAGAGCCCCAGATTGACCGCGTGCCAGTCCCTCGCTCGCATCAGGGGGCTTCTTCTGTAAAGCACATCAAACATTTCTTAAAAATAACATGGCGTAGTGGAGCATGGCGGCGATGCGCTGCCTGCCATTTTAATATCCTCCTGCCATTTGGGACAAGTCCACACCCTGGGGACTGAGCCTCACACCATAACTGCCTTCCTGACCCGCCAGCCGCCTGTCTCCATGCCTGGTAAATATGCATTCCTGAAGGGGAATTTCCATTTTGTCGTGGGCTGGACGGAGGAGACGTGCCCGGCGCGCAGCAGAAGCGTGTTTCAGCACCGGCGCTGATGTCTTTTCTTACCGACTGAATGCGTCTCTTTTTTGACAAGCCCCCTGCGGGTTCATGCCAGTCTGTGGATTTCGAATCAAAAGCCCAAGCTACCTTCATGCTCAAAACAAAATCCCCCCCCCCAACAATCCCGGCAAAATCCCTCCCTCCCCGAAAATGCAACGTTACCCCGCAAGGGGAGGGCTTGCTCCACGCTGACAGGCAGAAGCGCAGCTCTCTGATGGATCTTTATGGATTGTTTACTTTGTTTTATAAAAACCAGGTGGCACCGTAATATTCCGGAAAGGTTCTTTTAAAGCCTTCTAGTGAATATTCTCCCTCACGCATAATAAAACAGCTTCTTTTGTAAGACTTTATGATCAGATCCAACCAAGCATTTGACAAGTCAATACTGTACACATCATTTACAAGGTAACTTTATGTCAGAACACTGGCAGAACCTACTGCGGTCGATTAAGAAATTCTCATGTAAAAAGACAGCCAAGATGTTCCTTACGAAGGAAGAGCTTAGGTTTAGCTGTAGCTCAGCAATAAATACCTAGTAAAAATAAACTCACAATACTGATCTCTTGTGTCTATTCAGGATTGGGTGGTGACATTACAGTAAACCAAAGATTCCCAGCAGTGAAATAAACTGAGGCTGTGCTGCATTTTCCCAAACCTTTAACACATTTTAACTGGCTTACGTCAGTCTCCTAAGCTACATGGAATCAACCAGACCCTCAGTCAGACTGAAGATTCAAAGTGAAAATCAAACCTGTCACATTTCAAGATACTTTTAGCACATAAGACAGACTTTTAAAGGTGGTAAATTATTTAAATTTAGATTCCACTTACTTGATCTTGCCTTCCTTGCGCTTGCCTACTCTTTAAATAAACGTGCGATATTTATAGGTAATTTATAACATTGTATGACAGAGTTGTTCAATACGGGACCCCTGTCTCTGGAAACACAAAAGATGCTAATTTGTTTCAACAGCAGATCACTGAAGACAGAATGCATCCTAAAAAGGCATCATTTCAAACGAATATGAATATCACAGTTGTGTTTTTTTTTTTTGTTTTTAAATGATAAGCACTGAAACATTAGCAGACTTGCTGTCACCCGAGAGATGCGCGGAGCACGGGAACGCATCACAGGATCGCGGGAGGAGACGGAAATAAGCGCGGCGGGACCCGTCGACCTCCCCCCGGCTCCAGCGCCTTTTAAAATATGGAACACTTCGCTCCTCCAAGTGGCAACACATTTCTTTCAAGTAATGAAAGACAGACAAAAAAAAAAAATGGAAGGAAAAGAGCGGCCTCGCTCACTGGCATATTGAGGAGATGTAGATCTGATTTAACTTTATCAGATCTATCAAAAATGGGTGACAATGAATAATCTCAGCGTCTGCAGTCCTCGGGGAGTTATAGCACTTCAAGAGGCTCCCTGCTCCCTCCTCTGGTCCTCTTTCAGCGAATCTGTGAGTTAGCTTTTTTTGACACACACACACATTCCACAATGCCTTGCCAAGTCTTTTGTCATATTTATGTTACTGTCTGTCACACTGCCACACAGAGCCAGGCTGGCTTGTTTATTCCTCATGAATATTTGAGGCCTGACTGCAATGAGGAGAAACCTGACGCCCAGACGGCACGAATTACTAAAGACTCATTTGCGGAGCCTTTAGCAGTGCGCTACGAAGGCCTCTTAGCCATCCCCTGATTTATGGGATCCTATTGGTGCCTTCACATGCTCATCCCAGATAAGGGGATTCTATAGGGCGGCAATTATGTGGGCGGGAGGAGAAGGACCCTGTGTGATTTTGTAACCCCTCCCCTTCCGCAGGGCTGGCCGGGCACTTGGAAGCCGCCTGACACATTTAAGTGGCGAGCAGCTCTGCATATTAGGGTGATACTTTTCACTCGGGCAACTTGATGGATAATGAACCGTTGAAATGTGTGGCTGCTACAGATCTAACAGCAGCAGCAGATATAGAAAAAGTCAGCCACCATACTGCAGGGAATGGTAGCAGAGGACAGCTTACCTACCTGTCAATCACACTTTAAAATATTCACAGGTAAAATCATCTCTGATACTAGAAAACAGAAGCAAGGTTTGGCATCTGCATGCTACAGGAGCCGCAGCTCTCAGTATATTGAGTGGTCATGATAAATTTCCACACTTTAGGACTGTGATGTAATAGGGGTTAATACTCTTCTGTCGGAGGAGGGTGTAATATTAAAAATGACAGCTGGCAAAACATCTCTACAGCAGGCCTTTAAACACAGAAGATGGAGACTATAGTCCATCACGTTTTGTTTTATTCACTCTGACAGCACGAACAATGTCCTATCCTCCCTCATTCCACAGCGCTGAAACTGCAACTTCATTCAAGGTGAACGTGCGACAATAAATCAATGAGGTGCTGTTCAGGTGGACACCAGGCCATTTCTGAACCCCCCCCCCCCCCCCCCCCCCCCCGGCAGCCATCACCTGCCTCTTCTCCACTCTTAGCAATCCCTTACACCCAGCGAACGCACCAGTGAATCACCGCAAGTCAAGAAGCGTGGTATTTTGACTCGCCGGTCGAACGCAGTTAGTAAGATTACTGACATCATTTAAATGGGGGGCAGGGGGGGTGGGGTGGACTTCCTGTCTTGTTCATCTTGCAGTTTAAATTTCAGAATTTTCAGAATTTCTTACTCTTTTTTAGACAACTGCCCCCCTCCCCCCAACCCCAATACTTCTTAAATCAATAACAGCAAAGTCGTGTTTGAAGTCTTCATTTCAAATGCCGCATCTGGTACACAATTCTTGCTTACTGGTGTATTTACCCATCCATCCATTGTCCAGGACGGTCTCACAGTCAGCCTGCTGCTCATCCCAAGAGACCTCAGGCACCCTGCAGGAGATGCTGTGGGTGGAAGGTCAGCCTGTTGCGGGGCACACACACAAATTAAGGATGCCAGCACACTTAACTGAATGTGTTTAGTCTGTGGCGGGTAACGGGAATATCCAGAGAGGAAACCCAGCCCCCATGCTACACTGCGAGTCACTGTGCCATCCGATATTTTAACGGGCTGTGAGTCAGTGTGCACGGATTTGCTGCAGTGACACCGCAATTACATGTAGACAGGACAATATGAATACTTAGCTCATCAAAAGAGGACAGTTAAAACTACTTATGGCAGTGAACTCTCATCCGCAAGCCCTGTGCCTTATGACTAATCGAGCAGTGGTTCACTTTCACAGTGGAAAAAAAAAAGTTGACGTCAAATGGAGCAACCGCGTCGAGCCAGTGATCACCACGTGCGCCGAGTAACGTCCCCACAGGATTCACCCAGCGGAACTGCAGCCTGCCCCTCGCTGAACTCAGCAAGGTCCACAGAAGCCTGAAGGTCAGAATGGCGTTCTTCCCACAATCCCCCAGGAGGAGAAAACCAATAAGTTAGAAGAGAGGCTGTCTCCGTGGCAACATACCACAATGACTTGAGCAACTTATACATGTAGGCTTTGCGAATACCGGTTGGATTTCTTGGGTGATTTGTTACTCAATTAAGCCTTCAAGGCATGAGTGAGATCCAGATTTATTTTCTTAAACCTTGCATCACTTATGAGACACAGAGGAAGGGGATGATCTTCTAAGGGGAGACGGATCTCAAACTACGATCCCGACTTTTCACCGGAGTTGCCGACTTCGGATTTTGCAATCTGGAGCAGGGCTCTCAGACTCTGCCCGCAGAGGATTGCGGATGCTGGTGCTCATCCCAAACCATTTCCCCAGCCTAATTAGTCCAATTAGTACTTAATCATGTGTACTATTTATACCAGCGCCTCCATCCAATACCACTGACAAAAAAATAGTACTTACTAGTTATGGGGCGCAAGAGATGTAATCATTTTTTTATGTGAAAGCGCAGATTCATCACAGTAATTGGGTTGTTATTAAGGGCAACTGGAACGAGCAGACAGAAATGGAGGGCTGTGTCCTCAGCGTGAGACCTGCCACTGACCCCTCGGAAAGCCAAGATGCAAAAAAATAATGCTAAAATGATTACAAAAGCCACCGTGAACGAGTTCATCGATTGGGTTAACCGGAATGTTCCACCAATGTTGCATAGGGCTCGCAAGGGACAGGGGGGCAAAATTTGACATGGGCTACAAGGTCCTCCTCACGCACACGCTGTACGAGTGTGCAGGGCCGCGGCACCCGCACTGAATGTCTTCGTTATGTCATCGTTCCTCACACTTTGCCGGGTGTTGAATGTCAGGCACTCAGGCGGCGATGCGCCCTAGGAAGAGCAGGCCATGTGTTGGGCCGCGAAAATATTCAGTGAGGCCTATGAGACCGCTGAGCTGTTATGGCGAGTCCGTGGCAAAGGCTTTTAAACCAAAGCATTCAGCACACCTACAGTATTCCCCACACACCCTCAATGAACCACCGAGGAACAGTTCGGAGACACCCCTCAGACTTACATAAATCCAGTCAATTAAATCCAAAGTAGCATTTTTCTGATTTAAGGGACAAAACATCAGCAGACCCTAACCCCCCAATCAGTACACACTCCCTTACCCACATCAGGAACGTCCTTACCACAGACGCCAGATATTCACAGCTCTCTCTCTGTACTTTCGTCTCCAGTATCCCACTTAGCCCCCCTAGCCTCCCCCCGAAAGCTCATATATGAGCTACAGGAGCCCCAAGTTCACAAGCTGCATCCTGAAAGCTGTCGCGAGCTGTTCCTTCAGCGCTGCGAACAGACTGAACACGCGCACAGATGTACACCCACAGAACCTCGGAGAGCCCCGCAAGAACGTGCGCAGCACCTCCAACAGACACTGGGGGTGCAAGAAGAAGGAGCGAGGAACGAGCATGTCCCCTGCTTCTGTCGCAAAGGTTCCCCTTTAAGGCGACCACGTGTACAACAGCATCCTTTTGTAAACCGACTAAATTCAATTGTACATCCGGCAGTCTGGGAGGACGCCTCTGAAAGGGCAACTCCCCTTCCGCAGTCCCCGCCAGGAATTCCGAGGCTATTTTTCGACACATTTATGCAAGCCTCCCTCCCCCAAAGATGAGCCAAAGATGAATAATGAGGCAGGTCCCCGTGTGTTAATGCACTGCTGTGGCCTCAGAAGTTGCCTGTGGTTGTGGGGTTATTGTCCCAGGTCTCTGCGGGACGGCCAACAAGCACATGCCCCTGCAGCGACTGCTAAGTTGGGCACAGACCCCCTCAATGCACTAGAGGTGTGTGGCTCTGGGCGGGGGGAAGGGGGAGGGGGGGTTTAATGGATGCTACTTTCTCTGTCTCAGAAATGCATCTGGGGGCCAGAGTCTCCTCTGGCTCTGTGGCATTTAAGGGCATTGTAAAGGGGAAAAATACACATGCTCTTTGGTGGCTGGGTGAGAGAACAGGGCTAGACATGTTACTGTGTGTAGGATTAAGGAGCAGATCAACCTGTGCAAAACATATCCTGCAGAACGGAGACGGGACAAAGGCACTTTGGTTTCAGACGCCGGGAGAGAAAGACACTGAGCGATTGGCAGGACTCTGTGACGGACAAGTCACTGCAGACCAAGAGCCGTGAAAAGTGTGAGAGAAAAAAAACAAAATGCCTGTAAACATAGATTTTACTCTATTAAGCAGAAAAAAGTCTCAAGCGATCTACAGTGAAATCGCAGAATGTCAGACGCTAGTCCTCTAACTAGGCAAGAAAACCCTGACATCTTTAGCCTGGCAGAGAAGCTGCAAAACCTTAAACATGCAATTATATGATTCCTCAACAGCCGAAGCCTTTTACTGCCCTGTTATTACCATATTCAACTTGTCGTAAATGTCCTGCTAAATTAATAAGAGCAAATCCATGCACTTATCACAATAACAGCTCAGCCAGCACCCGATAATGGCGATTCTGCTTTAACGAGAACTCAACAAAAAGCAATTTTATAGGAAAGTCCCCTTCTGGATGGTCATTATGTCACACTTTGAATTAGACACATCCTTTTCAGTTAAAAGAAAAAGATTTATTCCTATCAAATGGGACTTCATATTCACTGTTCCCGTTAGTATTAGTACATATTTTTAGCTTTTTAAGTTCATAAATTTAACAGCACCTTGAATAATGTGAAGTGGCAGAATTATGCAAAATTAACAACTTTTGCGCTAAAATTGTATACTACTGCCTATTAATAAAAAATATTAGGCAGACTAACAAGCAAACAGTCAGCAACAATGTCAGCCTTTCATTCATCCATAGAGCTACTATAATACAGCATTTGAATGGATCAACCTTCTCATCATTTATCTACTGATACTCTTTCACAATGGATGCGATGTGAGATGTGTAATGAAGATCTGTAAACAAGAAGAATCTAACCAATAGCATGCAGAACCACACGCCAGAAAATGCAACAAAGAAACATTAATGGCCATAATCTAATGAACATGAAGTGCATTACTTATCTTTCAGCCCATTGAATTTGTTGTATTTGAACACCGGTTCGGTTATCACACCCTACCCAAACTGTGGCTGATGCTGGTCTCAGATCAGTACCCTACACCATCTCTCCATTGGGGAAAACACCTTTCCTGAGAATAAACAATAAACAACACCTTAGTTACGCAGCTGCTCAGCCCTTCCCATGGTCCCGAGGGAATTCCCTGGGTGAGAAACCCAGCTAAGAAAAGACATAGTTTAACGTAATACATCAGCATTTATAATCATTATTTACAGCACTAACAGATGATTCCATGTGATATGGTACTTAAAGACTCTCTCTAGAGGTTTATTATATTATACCATCGGCTTATTTTCAGGCATCGACGATCACTATCAGGGAATAATTCAATACGTATTAAAGGATATTCTACGTTTGTGGATTAGCACTATAGAAATATGTTTGAGATCAGGATACAAGAAAAGGTCTCTATGATATGGTCTCTTTCATATTTATAGATTGGTGGGAATAAAAGTTTTTATAATTCTCATTTCAATAAGGTTTTATAGAAAGGATTTAGTGACGCTTGCCAATAGACCTACAGAAATGGATGCAGAAACAGTCGTTAAGTTCTACAAACCGGGTTGTGCCCCCAACGACTCCATCTCTAGATCTTGATCTTATAACATGCTGTGGCTTTTATTCAAGGCTTTACAGTGTGTCACTCTCGCTCATCAGGACCCATTTCCCCAAAGCAGCGTGTTGTGATTCACTGGCTGTCTTGGACGCTTAATCCTCCCTATTTGCATTCACCAGACTACATTTGCTAAATTTTAATATTTCACCGCCCTGCTTCTTAGGCACGTTTGATATTTTACACACAAACGTTGCACTATGGGCTGAGCCTATATTTATGATGTTTTATATAATATAATAACAATAATAATCATAAACATCATCATGTTAATGAACACATGAATGAATACATTCATCTGCTCATTAAGAAAAGTATGCAGTCGGTGTATTACAATGTAAACTACACTATATTAAGTGTAAACATAATCTCCATTTGTTTCTCCAACTATTTTCTTCTTACTATAGTTAACATTGAAGGTTTACCATTTTACTCTCTTAATATCATTGCTGTCAAACCCACCCTTGCATGGGTGGATCCTGGCAAGAGCAGGAAGGGCATCACATGAGCAGCACTGAATTAACCAGCCAAATTTCCATTCCTAAAACATTAGGCGCTTTCACCCTGCAGGAACTTTTTTTTTTTTTTCCGGAACCAGAGCCATCTTCCAGGACCAGGAACTTTTGTCACGTTCAGGAACTCGGCCCGATTGTAGGTCCTCAGAGACAGTTCCAGAATCTTTTTTTAGCAACTACACCAGACTACGACTGTGTCTAAATTCAAGGACTGCATTCTTCTAAGGCTGCATTCGAAGACGGATGTTTCACAGGAGTGTGATAAGGCTGTCCCATTGGAAGGCTCCTTCAAATGCAGACTACAAATGCCTTATCCTATATCATAAAACTATATTATTATAATATTGTTAATAATAAAAATATTAATAATATAATTATATATATATAATATAGTACTGATGTATATTATACACACATAATGATGCTCATTGTTATAATACTTTTATAATACTGCAATAATAATCATTATTATTAACAATAATTATATCCTATAAAAATCTTCCAGAGTTGGCGGAACGTCATGGCCGGGCCATGTGACTTCTGGCCCCTCAGTGGGGGTCCTTGTAGAGGCCCTCACCCTCTGTTTAGCAGCTAGGTCCTCTTGGGTATTTTGAGACTTGAATTTGCCTTTTTTCACGCCCCTGGAAGTACTTGTGCCCTCTCTGGTGCCGCCACAGAACAGCCGTGAAAGTTCTCCTCCGAAGACATCCTTTGGTTTATCATTTTACTGTCATGACGCGTTATTCATTTCATTGCTTTAAGCCGTGATCCCCAAATGGGAGAATAGCATGAGTCAGATTTTTGATACTCCCTGGCTGCAAATATCCCGAGACCTCTGGTCATGACATTGAGCAAAAATCCCTGAATTCACGGCTAAAATCAAATCTGTCATGACTTGAGGGATGAAGGACTTGAGGGCAGGCATTGTGGCGAAACAAAAGGGGGTTACTGAATTCAAAGTACACAGACTGGAAATACACCGGATTGCGAAGGAGCACAAAGTGGGAGGAGTGGAACTAGGAAGGGCACAGCCAGCGAGAGGCTTCAACATCAATGACCAGACTGAGGAACACAGGACTGGGTAGCACATGCATACAGGACTAACTAGGGAACTAATGACAGGCAGCTGCGAGTGATTTCAACAGAAGAGTTCCATGGCAGGGAGGAGACAGGGAGGGACATGACAAAATCACTGAGTTAGCGTCTGTGGGGTGAAGTTGATGGAGGGTGAAGGTGATAATACATTGTTGCTTAGTTCATTTTGCTTGCAAAAAATTGCCAGATGGCTCTGATTATAAGCGCATTGTAATTTGCAATATTTGTATTATTATTTTTTTTTACTAATAAACCTTAGAATTAGGATGCTTTCAGTTATTAAGTGCACTTTCACTACTTGTCAGGCTTCTGTTTTTAGGGCAAAACAGGTTTTAGATTTAGGTGTTTATTTTGTCCCTAAACATTAACATTTAGTTTTGAGAGCAAACTGAGAATAAAAGAATCGGTGCCTGTTTTGTCCAAACCTTCCATTTTGTCTGGCCTGACATTTTCGGACACCGATTAGAATAGCACACTCTCAGTTACAGCCCATGTTTGGAACAGAATTACCTAATGTTCTCAGCCACACCATAAATTTATCAAACCATTGCAAGAATATTTGACAGAAGTTCAAGCATTGCGTAGAATATTAGACGGAAACTAAGCAATTATGCTTCCCCGTTATTACATGTAGTTATGAGTACATGAAAACACCATAATAATTCCTATACCTGCTATTACATATAGTTATACCTTTATAGTGTAGTTATACTGTACAGTATGTGGCATTACACGTAGTTATACTGTTAAAAACTACAGGTGTGTCAGTCTGATAGTTTACATTTCCTTATCAGAATGTGATACCATTAAAAACTAGGTATATAACTCTGATTGGGCAAAATTTCCTTATTACAACATGTTACCTCTGTTAAAAATACAGTTTATTTTACCCTCTTTACAATACAGTATATGGGTAGGCTATTCTGATAAAGTATGACAGACCAATATATGTAGCAATAAATTTGTACTACCGTACGCTATTCTGATAAAGTACGCCAAATTATCAGAACACCATTGCTGGCAGTGAAACAACTTGCCTGTTTATTAGCAGAAAAAACGTTAAATCATCTTTTATCCTGTGGAAAATGAAAGATCAATCTGCTGGCCAGATTTAAAAATAAATTATAAACATCACGCAGGTCGAACAAATTAAATATCGTGGCGCTTGTGTAGCAAAGAGATCATGAAGCGGACAGCAAAGTTTAATTTTTAGCAGCGATCCTTAAAAGGAGAATCATCTCACTTACACATTTTGACTAGGGAGAAATACAGACTTCAAGGAGACATAAGTGGATAGTGCAATAGAGATATAGCTCAACTCTGAAAACATTTCTTCGGTTCAGCGGCTTAGAAAAACTTACAATTTGAAACAGATAAAAATAAATCTAAAGACGGAATATGCACAAACCTTTACTTTACTCTCACTTCCGCCTACATAACATTTCCGTTCCATTCTTTTTTGAAACCAGTGGAAACGCGGCCAAGTTGTCAAACGACACTAGGCCAGAACCAGCCCAGCACCGGCACCGGCTCCATGTTGGGGGGGGGGTGGTAATAGTAGCCTAGCCTGTCTTTGTCATCACTTTGACTTTGACTGCTAGAACAAAGGTTGGTCCAGTCACTTAGCCACATAATCTTACATAATACATTAAATATTAACCATACAATATTAACTATTTTGTTAATATTATATAACATTATGTGTTCTGATTAGGGCTGAACTATACATTTTAAGTTTTGGAGTTGAAAATGAACTATATAGCCAAATAGAACATATCTATGCAGAAAGTCTGTCAGATAAGTTGGTGGTTTTGCGTTCGCTGTGCCAACAGATACAAACAGTGCCGACATCACTTGCCTTTGGTCAATATCCATCCATCCATCCATTTTCCAAACCGCTTATCCTATTGGGTCGCGGGGGGTCCGGAGCCTATCCCGGAATCAATGGGCACGAGGCAGGGAACAACCCAGGATGGGGGGCCAGCCCATCGCAGGGCACACTCACACACCATTCACTCACACATGCACACCTACGGGCAATTCAGCAACTCCAATTAGCCTCAGCATGTTTTTGGACTGTGGGGGGAAACCGGAGTACCCGGAGGAAACCCCACGACGACACGGGGAGAACATGCAAACTCCGCACACATGTGACCCAGGCGGAGACTCGAACCCGGGTCCCAGAGGTGTGAGGCGACAGTGCTAACCACTGCACCACCATGCCGCCCCTTGGTCAATATCAACTCTGTCAAATACAAAATATTTCCATACAGCAGAAGAAAAATGGCAAGTTGAGGAAAGAAGTTTCAACAAGTCCAATCTTTAATAATAGCCCTTAAAAGGACTGACATGGTAACCACAACCACAACTACATATGGTGAAAAGCAGGGAGGATTCATGGCACACAGTAGGTCGGTGAGTACAGTAACTAGACATTTACAAAGGGTGCTTTTCCACCACACCAAGTACTGTACTTTTGGTACTTTTGGTACTTTCACTTTTTCATTCCAGTTGAGTACCAGTACCAAAAATTCCAGGACCGAAAGTGACAAAACGAAGCTGGGATACTTTGGTACTTTGGTACTTTGGTACTTTGAGGTGGGATTTGAAATGCTTACTTTGTCAACTGGTTATGCAAATACCATGGAAATGATTACGATCTCTGAGAAGGTATGCAGCACTCATGCAAAAGCAGCGGAGGTAAACTTTTAACAGATTTTTAAACATATAAGAATCTATAAAAGGAATAATAATTAAACAGAGTAAAAATATTTTAGCGAAATCCCCTGCGCTATAATGTTATATAAAGTAAGAAAAAGCCTTTAACATTTACTGACTAGCTATGTAAGAATTGTATGTGCATAACATGAAATGCTAGTATAATATATTATAGCTATTTTCAGTACAAATTCAGTACAAAATACCCCGCCTTGATTTGTGATGTCATTTTATCAGTTTTCATGCCAGTGGAAAACCAACACGTTGAAGTACTGTACTTTTGGTATTTTCTCGACCTGCTGCGGTAGAGAAACGCCCAAAGAGTTATTCGAAGATCAGGCAAGGACTGAGTACAAACACGGGTAAGGGCACACGTGACGGTCAGGTCCACAGAGCAGCTATTTATAGCAACACATACACAGGGGCTATATGCAAGAGCATGCTAGGGAATGCTAATAGGCTCTGCTAGTGGAATCACTGATGCTACAATATACTATAATGGGCAGATCAGCCATGTTGCTTGGCACAATCGACTAGGCAGTTATACTTTTAACCACAATGCGGCTTTATTGCACCCATACCACGCACATGCTTGCACACTTCCCACTATGCTAGTCGCCCCAAATACATCTAACACACACGGTGGGCACACACACATGCACCACTATTTACGACAGATAACATGAAACACTATATATACAATATATATATATATATATATATATATATATATATATATATATATATATATATATATATATATATATACACACAACAACAGTACATCAGATACTAACTATACTCGGCTTTTACATCATGTACACATCTGGCATCAGTCCAACATACTGTGCTGCCCGATGGACCCCGTCAGTGCTACACTGCTCTTCTCCTAGGTGGTTACCCATCCCGGTACCACCACAAAGTCACAGAAGCATTCCGAGCCCCAAGTCCCCCACCGTCCTGACCAGTCCCTGCTGCCGGGGTACTCACCACCGGTCTCGATGATGGCTACTTCGAGTGGACAAGGGACTGGTACGGAGCCAGGTGGTCGCGGTGTAGCACGACAGTCCTGCACCGCTCAGGCATCCACACCCTGTGCACTACCTCAGAGATCTGCTCTAGGACCTCCCCAGGACCTCCCCAGGACCTCCCCAGGGCCTCCCCAGGACCTCTCCAGTGTCTGTTGAGCTTGGATGACCGCCACTTCTTCCTGATGGGGCAGTACATCCAAATAGGGTTCCCAGGCAGGAAGGCCTGTCATACGCCGCCTTCTGTCTGGCTATGGCCACATTCTCTGGCCAGCACGGTCTGTACAGTACATGCTCCTGGAGCTGGCTCAGGTAGTCCTGACTCCGACTCAGCTCCGACTCAGGGGCCGAGCCAAACACCAGCTCCACAAGGGTTCGCGACTCACAGCCAAACACGAGGACAGTGGGGGGGGGGGGCAGCCAGTACTTTCTTGTACCACTGCACGATAAGCTTACAGGAACCTGGGGAAGGTGGGCATCCCAGTCATGCTAATGCTTGGCAATGAGGATTGATGGTTGTGCAGCTGGGGTGGTTCACCTGCCCGTAGCTCTGTGAGTGAAGGGGGCTGGTGCAGGTCTTCATGATGGCCTTGAAGTTTCTCCTTTGGACACTGTGCAACTCCTTGAGGGTCCCAAACCAGCAGAATAACTCCTCAAGGAGCATCACCGTTGTGATGGTGATACTCTATTGAGGAACCATGTACTGTACGACTCGGGCCACGTCATAAAACAGTCCTTGGCCATGAGTGGTTCCCAGCCTCGGGGCAATGAAAGGGGCCCAGGATGTCCACTCCCACATGCTTCATGGGGGTAGCCCAAGGTACGGCTGCAGGGGAGCCCAGGACTGCTGGCTAAGACCCTTCCGAGGGAACTGTGATGGTGCAGCAGCCAGAACCTGATGGAGAGGGGTGTTAATGGTCTAGGATTGGGCCTTCACCGACTGGATTAACAAAGCAAAATTTAAACCCTAAAGAAGTTTGAAAAACATCATTTAAGAAGTGATTTGAGATCAACGTGTGACTACTAGCATAATGAAGGCGCACAGCCGACTTGGACTCAGATGTAAACAATTATAGACCTAAATGAGAACCCAGAAAGGGGAGTTTGTGCCTTTATGCTTAAAGAAATAACAAAATATATGCGGATATGGCTTCTGCTGTTCAAAATGTGATTCATTTTGAGCGCTTTTGTGCGTCTGTGTGATTAAATAAAATGCCACACGCATAAACAACTGGATATTTATTAATAAACTCATATTTCTGCTCAAAACTGAAGACTGTAACCTTTTACATTCCCTGCCCCCACCACCCCATAACCTGCCTGTAACACTGCGCCTGCGTGATACTGTCCAACTTCACAAAAACTGACCTCACATCCCTACTAATTAGCTTGACCCTCATTAAAATTGTTCTCCTTCATCAATGGCCGTTTACAAGTTATCTCCTGTGTGCTTTACTGTACATGGGTCTCATCTCTATAAATACACACTCTTAATAATAAACTAACATTGCACACAGTCCTCGGTTTCTTTAGGCTTTAGTTTCTACCTTGATTAATTTTTCATATGGTTTTGCATACATACACTCGGTATCTTCTCTGACCCTCCCCAGAAAGCTTCGGCTGCTCAAACAATTTATACGGCTGGGAACAGGGAACAACTTAAACCGTTTCAGCTTCCATTAATGATGATTTACACCATTTAAAGGAAAAAAAGAACAAAATTAAAGACCGGTGCCGTGTACCAACATCCAGTACGCTCAGTCCATCATCGAACAATAAAACTCGCTCAGGCTTCCTGTTTTAACTTTTTTTTCCTCTCTTACCCTCTTAATATCTAAATTATGTCTAATGAAAAATACATGCTGTGTCTGTATTATTCATAGTTTATAATTCACAGAGCAGGCCTCCCACGAGGAGTCTAATACTTCTCACCAGCTGTTTTAATTTATTTTTTTTTACTGGTCTGGAGTGTCTCTTTCGTCCCAGCGTTGCTCATGTGGTTTCATGGGTCCCCCACCTCACTGTGTCTTGGTGCCCCCCTCTTCTGCATCTTCTGTTTTTTTTTTTTTTGCTATGGGGGGGCAGGAGGGCTAATGCAGGCATAAACTAATGCAACTGTTTACTTTGTCCTCTACAGCAAGTTGGATGCAACACCAATCCGTGTGTGTGTGTGTGTGTGTGTGTGTGTGTGTCGGGGGGAGGATGAGAGTGGAGGAGAGCAGGACAGTGCATTTGGGATGGAATTATCCTGCAAGGCATTGTAGCAATTAGGTAGATGAATGGCCATGGGTTTTAATTAGAACACGGGATACGCATTACACTCTGTTCTACAAGCCAGTGCCAGCAGTAGAAGGGAGGTGCCTAGTCTGCATGTACTCCCAGGCGGGGGCTGTGATACAGGTGTTGTGAGGGGAGAGGGCTACGTTGTGGGGCTACTACATAGCGGTGGTCAGAGGTTGGGCCACGCATGTGTGGGCGCGTCTCTCCACCCGCGACTGATACACACGGGCCAGATTCGGTTCACCGATGTTCCCTTTCGTTTCGTCATAAAATTAACATGCGAAATGAGGGCTTTCAGCTAGTTCGGGGGAAATTAAATGATTATTACGTCTTTGCCAAAACAGGAGAGAGATGGCGATTATTAAAAAATACAGGCGAAACAGAAGCCAAAGTGGTGTTCACAATAAAAATAAGTTTATTAAATCAGCAGTCCAATTTGGCCTGCAAAACAAAAGCTCCTGCCAATTGTACAGCCAATAATAAGCTTACAGTGTATTCAGGATTCTTATAGAAAGTCTTAAAAGTAAAAAGAATTCCAAAATACGTGTAGGGCAGAATCAGGCTGTTTCCCGCTGGTAATAAACATTCAAAATGAGCTTTGGATTTTGGATGCATCTAAACAGTGGAGTCCCAAGACAGGCTGCTGTTTAAAGCTGTAATCTGTAAGAGCTAAACCCTGAAAGCCCTTCACAGTCAACCGGTGGTAGACTCTCTACTAACTAAATTACCCCAGTGGCACTGTGGGACATGCTTGGTTGAAGGACGGTCACAGTTGGACAGTAAATGTCTGACACAAACCAGCCCTGGCTCTGCTTAGTGCCAGCAGATCAGGGCACACAGAAAAACCCCAGGAATAACTTGATTGACAAATGGAGTAAAAGCCATACTTCAGAAAGGTGGGAAGAGCCCAGGGAGATCTCGCCGCGTGACACAGCGCTTATCTGGCAGCGAGACGAAATGTACGCAAGCAGATTGCAGCCCAAGGTTGAGAGATCCTACTCTGGTCATGTAACCGGCCCAACCTTCCTCAACAAGACAGAAAACCTTTCTTTGTCATGTAAGACAGCAAGGACATGTTGTTCCCAACCTATACGTCAGAGGAACATGCATATAGAGGAACAGAATTGTTTAGGAACTAGTATCTGCACACCAAACATACAAATTTCTCCATTGGAACAAACACATTCTTCTATTCACGATACCCAAGGACTGTTACAGTTTTCCTGTAATTAATTATCATTATTTTTTCTTGCTTTTCTTCCCCTCCTCCTATTTTCTTTTATTTTCCCCAATTATACCAATTATTCTTAATCTCTTTGGCTGTATCCTGCATATTCCTCCCACTGCAGCCTCTCATCCCATACAGTGAAAATTCTGACCTTGCTTGGTTTCCTTCACCTGATTATTATTTTTTTTCCCCAACAGACGGGTGAACTCCTCCCCCTTCCCCCCCCCCCCCCCCCCCAATGTACGCTGAGCGGCCACATCACGGCGTCCTTGAGGGATCTGACCGGGCTCCAGCTATGTAAAGATAATGATACAAATAAATATGACAGCAGCTACCCATCAAGGCCTTGCTCGCTCATAAATAGAGTAGTAGCTTTAACCAGTACTCAAAGTCAAAGACGTCCAGGCCGTCTGCCCCGTGGATGGATGAGTAGGTGTGCTGGACATGTGTACGCGGTGACTTTGAGTACTGCCTTGGCGTGCAGCTAATGAACCTGGACCCTCTGACAGCCTCACATCAGCAGCATCAGAGCCACCGTCCGTGTCATCTCGCTCGTTTAAAGGTGGTTGGCCCGTTTACACGTTGTGCTAAAGCGCTATCGTCTCCATAGGTAATTGCCGTGCAATGAAGTCAAAGGAGACGCCTGTCTCTGTTCGTAAACCAAGTTTAATTCTCTTTTAATCCTGTTACTATGCTGCGTTCTTTGTCTACGCGGCCAGGCAGATCAGCGAGCGGAAAGCCTTCATGTGGGCTCCGGAGTTGGACCCTTGTACAGCACCTTAACCTGACTCGCTTCAGTAATATATTCAAGAGCAACCTGGGGTTCGGAGAAGACATTATGGACATAGCAGTAATCCTGAATGGCTGCAGATGACCTACAGACCTTTAGGTGAAGGTTAAAGACCAGAATATACATGGTCATCAGGGGTCAACATGGAGGTGGCTGGACCTCAAAGTCATAAAAGCACAGTGCAGAGTAGCACCTGCTACCCCTAGATGCAGTGGTGGGTACTTCACAGCATGTGGCTTCTCTTCCTTCGCTGAGAGGCTTTGCTGTGGAGATCAGGCTCTGCCGTGGAGATGCAGGGGGCAGGCCGGTGGGTGGGTGGATGTCAAAGGCCACTTGCTGTCATCTCCTTGCTGTCACTGCTAGAATGTCACACGAAGAGCCATCTAAAATTGCTTACCTTGTCACCACAGTAATCTTGCTCTGGACCGCGCAGCCCCTCCCCCGCCCCCTGTGTGAACATATATTTTTCGGCACCTCTGGGGAGCACTGAGGAAGCCGGCTGTATGAGGATGCAGTCGGTAGAGTTAGAGTCACAGGGAGGCTAAAAGTTAATGATGGAGGATGAGGAGGATGGGGCTGCCCAGGCTGATAGCAGGAACGCACCACTCGTACCCAGGGACCTGTGTTTGGTCTCTCAGCAATGCTGACAACAGTCTGCTGTGGGTTTGTGGGTACGTTCCAGTAAGAAGCCGCTCCGACTGGGACAGACACGGAAATCCGAACAAATGTGGGATGGGGGGGGGGGGGGTGAAGGGAATTGGTTGGGGAGCTTTCTCGGGAAATCGAGGGACGCTTGTCCCCTGTGCTGTCGGCTCTGTCCCCCGAGGGCCCGAACGGCATATGGAAGGAAGCCCATGAATATTACATGAGAAACGTCCTCACAGCAAACACCGTGCCCGTGGCCATGGGGCCCGTGTGCTGTACGCTCCCTGACACACCAAGGAGTCGCGTTGCCCTGGAGCTGCTGGCCGCTGGTGGCTACGGGTCACCTGTTCATTCTTCTTCCCTTTGCTCTGAAAAAACAGATTAGTTTTTAGATGTTCTTGCTGTGATTGTTGATGCCTGCATATTAAAATATATTCCATCAAACATCTGTCTATCTTCCAGCCACTTATCCAGACCATCAAATGTCACATACACACGCATACGCACACACACACACACACACACACACGCACACACACACACACACACACACACACAAACACACACCGTCATGTGATCATTCATTTCTGTGGGAAAAATTATAATACTAACTATGACAACCTTTACCCCCACCCAGCCCTAACCATAACCATAAGTAACCAAGCAAAATACATTTTTGTTTTTTTATTGCAGTCATGGATTTTTATGAAATAGGTAAAAAAAGGGTATTTACCACGTTGTGGGAATATTTGGTTCCCACAAGGCAAGGTATACCTGGACCACACACACACACACACACACTTTTGGACCAGCATTTCCTGATTGCATGTAGTTACATGGAGTTAGAAGTGGAGCAGAGTAACTCCAGGCAAAAACTTCAAGGTGGAGCCAACATGGAACAGAACAGGGATCCAAACCCTTAGTGCTGGAGGTGTGTGGTGAGGACACTGCTCACTTCAAAACTGTGCCCCCATGCCTCAACGAATCAGCATTAAAAGAAAACCTTTTCCTTAAAAACTTTTATGAAGTTAATAGATGATAATTTAGGCCAAACTTCAGATGAGTGATGGCAGACACCATGTGCGTGTGGGAAGCTCACTCCTGGGGATTGCCGTGGGCTGGGGCAGGGAGATGGGGGCCTCTTTCTGTGTGGTGATGGGAGGGGGGGTGGATCAAAAAAACCAGCTCAGCTAAGAAAATGTTCTGAGAACAACCCACCACACAACCAATGGAAAGGCAGGAAGCCCATCTACCCATCATTACCCCCATAAAACAACGCTGGGGGGGGGATGTGTCAGCGTAAAACACAGAGAGCTCCGCTTCTCTGTCCCGGGATGTGGTTTGCGTCTCAGCAAACACTGGCTTGCGGTCACTCGGGGCATTGCCGTAAGATGAGCTCCGCGGGGCAACTGTAAAACTACCCCGGTTAGACAATTGAGACAGTGGAACGGAGGCAATTTCCAAAGCACTGGAGCAGAAGAGAAATTCCCTTGATATCCTCCGGGAAAGTGCCATCTCAGTCCTGCGGACTCGTACTACAGCAGTGTCACAATCTCTTGTGCGATTCTCATATGGTGGATTTTGCTGAAGGAAAAGGATTTTATTTCTTGCAGAGCATCATGGGAACTCATAAAACAACTCAATTTGATCTGCTCCTTTTGGGGATCACCAGGCACCTAATTTCTGCTGTACTACCAAAGACTGTATACTGCATTTTTTACTTATTTCGAAATATTTGTTCCAGACAGCAAATATTGATTACTGACACAATTGGTAATCTATTACAGGGTCTTTAAATGATTGTTTCGGACATTAACGTGGCACAGTTAATGATTTATACTTCAACGAAAGCGATAATTAATCAAATCGTAACCTCTGCCTGTAAGAGCCGCAACTAGGATCTGACATCATTGCGGGTCGACGTGCAAATTGAGAGAGAGCTTTGGGTTTTTTCAGCATGGCTCAGAAGAGAAATGACTCCTTCGTCTCCTTCCAACAGCAGCGATGTTTTTCAGACCCCATAAAAAGAGGGGGAGGAGGAAAATAAAGCGAAAGCGAAGAGCCTTTTATGTCCTCCGTTATCGGCTCCCCGCTAGTGTTTTACATCGGGGAGGCCAGGCTCCCGCCTCTCAGGACGACCTTGAAGGGACAGACCAGCAGCCTGGCAGCTATGGTAGTGAAGAACTGGGAACCCTGGGAAGGGGGCAGGTAGGGGGCTATTCCCACCCCCATGCTAGACCCCCTTTGGGTTCTGGCCATTCGGGAGAGAGAGATCCCTGATGCTCAGTGGCGTTTGACAGTGCTGGTGGGTGAAGTGTGTGTCTGTCAGGTATTTAGATGCAAATCAGCCAGAGCCCAAATGGAAGGAGAGCCGGGTGAGATGCACTGCTTCAAAATGTGCAGTGGCCTGTGTGACTCTCACCTTGATCCATGTCGATTCAAACCGGGAACCACTACCTGATCTCCAGAGAGATGAAATGCAAGGGGGCGTGTAAATGGCCAGCGTGAGCAACGCCCCCCCCCCTCCCTTTGCCTTGCGGCTCGACATTGACTTAAGCCTCATCTCAAGTATTATCTCTGCTGTTTCACGCTAACAGCCCTGATATCAGGCTGCCAACAGGGACGGGATGGGGGACGGGTGGATAGGGGTTATTTTTCGATAAGGACCACAGCTCCAGCCCCACGCAGGGAAGACAAATCTTCAGGTCTCAAATCTTCAGGTCTTTGGTCCGGGACACGGCTTCTCTGACTCGCCTCCAACATCCTGCCTTTTTCGGCAAGTCTTGCTCACTGGAACCTATGAACGATCTGTCCATCGTTGGGTGCCCTTATCACCGGATTGGACCTAGCTTTTAGGCTCCAAGACACCCTCTCCCCCCAGCTGAATGTAATGTTAGAGTTACGCTCTTGTGAGAGGCCTGCTTCTTCCAGGCTGAGTTATTCCTCATGAGTTTTGGTTCTGCGGCCTTTGAGATGGCTCAAACAAGTGCGTCTGACTGTGTATGCAGAAGAAAAATTCTCATAAAGAAGCATTTCCCTCCCCCACATAAAGGGAGTCAAAATCTCTACACTTTAAGGAGGATAGTTTTACCCAGGCAACTTTGAAAGAAAAGGAATATTTTGGCGGTGGAGATGAATAGTTGCTGGTTGTGGAGTTGCCATGGCAGGGGGAGGGTGGTGGCGCTGTGGAACGGCATGCTGGGAGAGCACCGGGTGTAGCGCAGATTGCCAGCGACCGGCAGGATGCCATTGAACTTCATCATGGCTCCGAGTGCCCTTCAATCTGCCTGATGGGGAACGGTGGAGACAATTACAGGTTTCTCGCCTGATGGGGATTGGCGAGGCGGCCATTATGGGTGAGAAGTGATCAGCGCGGGTGGGCAGGCAGGTACGCCGGACTCAGAATTTCGCCATGGTTACCGCCAGCCTCGCTCTCGGCCGTCCCCCGGGAGACACGCGCCAGTCACTCTGCTTGTGATGATGACCATGAGAAATGGTGTCTGTGGATGGTCGAAATATCACAGTGCCTGTCCCTGACACCCGCCCCCCCCCCACCCCCACTGTGCAGTAAATGCGTAGCTGTTAGAATGAGAGCCTACACTGAAGGTCCTTCAGAAGTTCTCTGAAGATCCGAGTGACCCCAGAAGATGTGGCACAATTTCAGGAGGCGACCAGGCCTCTCCAGCGCAATGTGGTCATGGTGATTTCGCCATCGGCGTTTTTCAATTAGCAAGCGCTTGTTAACGCAAATGAGAACACCCAGGCTGCTGCCCCATTAATTACTCTCTATTTCTTACAAAGTTCGTTTATGCAACTTCAGTTCATTTCAAACTTCTCCATCCTCTGCATGAATCCTGGGAGTATGTGTGAGTTTCTGTGTGTGTGTGTGTGTGTGTGTGTCACATGGCATTAGAGCGCCCAGCTGCTCACGTGTTTCCATGCGGCTCACTCCCCCGCTGAAGGCCTGCCCTCTGAGAATCGGCAGGATGTGCGTACATACTACACAATCACGCCTCCCCCCGCACTGGGCTGTCTGCCGTGCGGCGTGCACGGCATGCTGGGAGAATTATTTTGCAGTCCATTAGTTGTGGGATACGTCCTCCGTCTTTCCTCTTGTCATCTCCAGGGTACAATAACACTGGAAAATTCATATTCATGCCGGACGTGAACCTGGCACCCACTGAGAGGCGAACGTGTGGAAGGGGGGGTGTTGTAATCTTTTCTCTTTTTTTTGCATTTATCTAATTTAATCAAATATAAATGGGAAATGCTGTACTGACCTAATTTCACATTTTTACAGCTGAATTGGGCTTATAGTCATGCATGATTACATGACTGATTACACGTATCACACACCTGTGCACAAGCACATGTGCCCCTTACAGAACAGGATGACACGAGTGTGAATGACAGCAAGGTCATGGAAAGCTGGGCAACATGGGCTCCATCACACGGCAGCCCTGACAGGTATGGGGCTGATGTGAGATGGGTGGCTGAGTGACAGGTAAGCTGGAGTATCTTGGAGATTGGTGGGGTAAATGCATTGCGGGATTGGGGGGGGGGGGGGGGGGAGGGGCTTGGGCAAAGCAGTCGCCTCCCCTCCGCCGCTGTAAATTACACTGGTGAAGTCAGCGATGGCAGTACAGCGCAGCCTGCTCCCCTAGATAAGGAACGGGAGCAGTCACTCTTCCAGGCCCAGTTAGGTGCTACCTGATTGCACCAATCATTGGGGGAGAGGGAGTCAATGGCCGTGTTTTGGAAATTGGGGATAAATAATAAATATGACCTTGCTTTGAAAGCGATATGTCAGACGGGAACGCAAACCACAGGGAGGCCCCAGGAGCGATCAGAGCAGCACTAAAGAAAGTGTCACCAAAAGCCTCCGTGTTCGGGAAAATAAGGCCATGGCAGAGAGGGGGAGAGATAGAGAGAGAGAGGGAGAGAGAGTGAGAGATGGGGGGAGCGAGTGAGAGATGGGGGGAGATACTGACAGGCTCATGCGTCCAGTTCACGGCATGAGGGACTCGCAAAGTCATTGGGCTGCTTTTTTGTCCTTCCCTTTGTGTATTCTATGGACTGAGAACCAAAACCCCCCTCTGCTTTTCAAAATAAATAGCCCCGTCCTGAGCTTCACGCGCTAATTACCTGTTAGCCTGATGTGAAGTCCCGCCGCGGCTCCTCGCGATTGATGCCAGCCCTTCCGACGGTCGAGAGGCTCGCACCGGCGCTGGGGCGCCTTAAATGCAGTCGTCAGGCACAATCTCCATCCTGACAGCCACCTCCATCGGCAGAGCTAATCTAACCCTCAGAATTTACCATAATTTTCTGTTTCTGCCGATGAATCGCGGCTGATCGGATGAGGACCTGCTGGGGGCAGGTGAGCCAAGTGAAGCCGGGATTCGAGCCGCCCTCACCGATACCGCGCAGGAGCCTGCGGGACAATCACAATAAATCAATACTTGGATACAGGGAAACATACAGTGATGTGCATTTTACCACCTGAATGTGTATTTTAAATAGAATATGTACTTTATGCCTTCAAAAAGACTTAAACCGGTACCTAAACCCAGACATTTTATTTATCCAAAGCAATGAACATTTTCTTTGAGAAAGTAGTCAATTGGGGGTTAAGGTTCATGTTCCAGGACTCAACAGTAAAACCGTTCTACCACCTACAGGATTCAAACTGGCACCTTCTGCTCACAGATACAACATCCTCACCCACTGAGCCACACAGTAAAATGCACGTAGCACATTATTCTTTCTGAAGCATATTCCCCGTGCCTGAGAAGCCTACTTTGGATGCACACAGCACTATCACACACACCAAATTATACCACAAAAGATAATGTCGCAAATATATGTGATTCGTTTTCTTTCCTTTAGTTGCCATCTTGTTTCGCTGGGAAGTGGCACTGGGCCCCTGTAAGACATCTACAGCACTATGATGTCTGAATAATACTGGAGTGCTTGCAAAAAGTTGCGCCGTAGAAAATTTGGGATGCGTCCTAAGCAAAGGAAATCCCCTGCCCTCAGTCGGCACATCCGAACGGCCCTTTGAAATCGTAGGCCATGCTGAGCCGTGAATCCATCGCGTTTTTATCTTTTTACAGGCAATACAAGCAACCCACCGTAGGCAACTACTGTCCCTATAATGCGACCAAACAAAACTCAAATGTATTTTTGGAACTGGAAATTACATTAGATTGAAAGCCTAAAACTTATCCCTAAGCAGCAAAGCACGCACACACACACACATACACACGTAGGGTATACCAGTCCTAAAGGGGCCTGCTCATTGACTTCTATGGGAAAAATGCTAATGCTAACTTAACCCCCACCCAGTCCTAACCATAACCATAAGTAACCAAGCAAAATACAAGAGGTTTTGCATTTTTAGTTTTTTCATAGCAGTCATTTATTTTTATAAAATAGAGTTTTCCCTTATGGGGTCCCTTATACGGATATTTATCACGTTATGGGGACATTGTGTCCCCATAAGGATAGGTATACCCACTCACACACACACACACACACACACACACAACACTAGAGACACCGCATCACCAGATCGTGTGTGATTGGATTGCGGGAGGAAACCGGAATTCCGAATGTGAACCAGCATGAACACGGGAAAACAAAGAGCCAAGGTAGGAATCCTGTCCCCAGCCTTTGAGGTGTGAGGCTACAATGCTATCTCCAGGAACCAGGAGACCATCTTAACAAGCACACAGCAAAAGGAACTTAAAGGGGGTGGGGTTCAATCAGGGGTATAAGACCCCCTGGAGGTCCATTGAGCAGCTGCAGGGGGTCTGCAAAAACGCTCCATGAATCACTGAAATATCTGTATGATCGCTGGTATTACGTAACCCCCTGAAGCATTAAGTATTAACCCTCCCCCTGATGCGTATTTCGCAGTTAATATGATCACGCAGCAGTAGTAGGCGTTGCCTAACTCTGTTCTGTTTTCATTGGGGGGGTCACAGCCTCAAAGAACACCTTCATGCAAGCTGATCTGGATAATCATGAAGTCGGCGCAAAGGTACAGCAGCAAGGCAGCATTTCAGGCACATGAGCTGATGCAAAGAGAGGCAGGGTGAGAGACAGACTGCAACATTCTGTTTCAACACAACTAATACGCATTTAACACATTCTTGAACAGCTTCTGAAGGGAGCATCCTTTCTTCCTTGGACTACATTCTCCCTTAAATAAAAGAATTTTATGAATCGGGAGCTGAAAAGGTGCAACGTATTTCAGATAAGCAGAGTCAAAGTATCGATTGCGTGATATTAAATATTGATTTAACATTCCCGACGGTCCCTGCAAAGCGATGCCTGATCGTGGGAAGGAAATGATGACTATGGAAGGGGAAGGAAACTGGTGGCTCTGTGCCCAGACAACTCTGAAAATGGGGGGTTTGCCACGCACCCCCACAACTGCCTTAGGACTGGCACATGGGGGGGGGGGGGGGGGAGCACAAGGGGGTGTGTCAAAGTTCTCTTCAAGGCCATTTTACTACTCCTCCTCCTGTCCCTCATTTTCAGCCGTTTAAAAAGACAGCTGTGTGTAAGAGTGGGGGGGTTCACCTTGATGATATACAAGCTATCTTTCATGCCATTGCGTGGGGAGGGAGGGGGAGGTCTGAGAGGACAAACGACTGCACAGTGACTGTTACATAGGCTCCATTATGCTCTTTGGTGGAATTTTCCAGTAATAAACCCAAATGGTTTGGAACAGCGTGGCGGGCGGCGGCCCCATGATGGATGAGAGCCGCGTGTCCCCAATGCGCCGTACCCTTGCCACGCGACTCGCCCTCGCTGGGGTCGCACTCCTATTATTTTTTTCTCCTTCTTTTTCGGGGCCTGGCCTGAAAGTGAGGTGGGGATGGGTGCAGCGCTGACATCTGAGGGGGCCGATCCAACTGCAGATACCATCGGAGAGCAGGACGAAGTGGCTTCATTTTCCGCGTCCTGTCTCTCAGTGTATCATTAGACAGCCATATGAGAACCGCGGGCCAAAAGCGATCCCCAGCCATGTTTGCCCACTCCCTCCCCCACACCCCTCTGACCCACCCCTCCCCCCCACCTCAAGCTCATCGACCTTTCCCAGTTCGCCAAACACAGTTCGGTTAGCTGGATAAAACAGTCACGCCTCAGCAGAAAGGTCATGCAGCAAACATTTTCATGTTTTAACACCCTGATTTTTCCTCCCTGCTGAAAGCACACATGGCATTTCGCCTCTTATTTCTGTTAATTACCAGCATTTGCCAGCAGAATCTATGAGTATAAAGGGGGGGGGGGGGGGGGGGGGGGCACGTACCCTTAATCCTTAATCTGAATTTATTCATTCCCCCAATAAAAAGACTTTTGTATTTAAATGATTAAGTTGTGTCCCCCCAACATGAAACTCTTTCCTGCACCATTGTGAGTGTAGAAGGCAATGATTGCAGTAACAGCGGGATCTTGTTCATCTTATATTTTCATGTGGATACTCACTGTTTCTGGCTGTAATGCTACAAATGCTGATGTCAGTTTAGTAATTTTCCTTATTTGTGAACACTTGTAGAACATATTTAAAGGGATCACAGCATTTCTTACTGTGCAATGTTTTCCACAGACTTTAAGAGCAACTTCAAGGACAAAAGTTATCCATCATCCCCCTTTTCCCCTTACGTTAATGGTACAGTCCATTTTCAACATGGAGTAACATATGCTGACGCAAATCCATTAAACTTACCTGTTGCATTATACCAGCTACTTACATGCGCAACACAAAGCAAACTCTTATAGCAACTGCTAGCTGACTCCTAGTATTATATGAACATCTCCATACCTTATTCCTGTTTAATATGTAATACAGTATTATACCTTACTAGAATAAGGGCACGTGAAGCGGTTAGCAGGATAACCACATAATAACATATAAACAATGCAACCACCTCATGTTCATTTTGCCTACAGTGATGTTGTTTAACATAGCCTGTACTTGGAGCAGGAGAGTGTTAATTGTGTTATGACAAATCTTCTTAAGTTTGTATAGTGACAGTTATCTGTTTGTCACTTGTATTGTGATGTTGCATATATTGTGATTGTCTTTCAGTCAAGAATTATCAATTCAGTATAGTTATATAGCTTGTCCAAAGTACATTAGTATATTCACGTTCCTGGTGTTTATTGCTTTATTAGATATCACACCTATAGTCAGGTCTGTATATAACAGTATAAAGCTCAATGGCTTGAGGATTGTGTGATAGTGGCAGTTGCCCATTAGAGAGACCGACCATGACCTTTAGATCTGTGATTCTGACCTGTGGTGGGCTAGTTTCCCCCGATCTGCCACAAAAGCTTATGTGGAGAAGCCTCAGACGTAAAACCCTCCTTTTCATACACATTATGATACCTGGATGAACTTTAATGAAGATTTCCACCATCTTGGTTTTTCATCATATGGGAGGATTCTGGGAAATGCAGTCTAAAGACAATAGTACCAGTTCCACTGGGCATCTACTTGAAGAGGCAGGTTAACGGTGAATCACACATTCAGTATGTGTGTCTCCTTTGCTCTGTGTTGCCTTCTTTCTGATTCAGAATATCAATTTTGTATGAAAGCCTTCTACACAAACACCGCGGATTTTATCGGCATTCCCTCAAAGCGTTGCAATGGCATGATTAGCATAATCCCCGTGTTTGGAATGTTGGAGCGGTTAGTGCTGCAGTCACACAGAACGTGCCGCAGAGTCGCCGTGTCCCATTTCTTTGCTCTGTCTTTGGGGTCTTTTGAGACCCCTGGGGATGGAAGAATGGAGCAACAATTTCCGTTTTGAAATATAGGGAATGAAGCCAGTTGGCAACCAGGAATAACAGAAGCTGGACATGCAAAGCGAGAGACGAGGAATCAGGGACTGACAGTGAAGGAGAAGCACCTGACCTCAGATTTGGGGGAATCACTGGCCACAGATGATGGGGGGTTATTTAGGCCCTTTGAAAGTGAGGAGAAGCAGGACAGGGGAGGTGGGCAAGACGAAGAACCACCAAGGAGTTTTCATATCCATCCATTGGCATTACAGGAAGTGTGCATCTGTGCATCCATTATGCTCATTAGCCAACAATAAGTGACCGATCAGAACATGAAATGCGTGATTGTAAGTCAGCAACTGGACTGTGTCAGGTGCTGTGGGGGCAGGGGGACCTTAAGAAAATGAGGAAATCACATTTTCCAGCAAGGACAAGACGGTGGGTGAAGTCAGGCATTGTGTTGGCTGCTCACATCTTGTGTCCTTTCAGGTTCAAGTTTCATAAATTTTAATGGATTTAAAACAGTGTGCTGATTCTGGATTGGGTAACTGACAGGATAAAGCTTAAACGAGGTACTCTAATTATACTTAAAGGAGCTACTGTTTTAGAGCACCATTGACATTTTAATATTGCAGCTATATCAAAGCTAGTTTAGCTCAATCTACGTACATATAAAACAATTGTGACCTGCAAAGTAAATACTGTGCACCAGCAATCGGCGACACCAGAATATGTGTATGGCAGGTGGCTTATGATTCGGAGCATCAAAGTGATGTTTTCATGGGTGTTTTACTCATTAGGTCTTATAACCTATTTATGTAACTGAGGAAGTCACCTGACAAACTCCCCCCCGCTGTTTCTATGACAGTGACCATCAGGCCATAAAAACCAAACCCCCCATGGTGGAGGAGGAACACGAAGACCGAGGCACTGCAGGTTCCACACCCACAGTGGCAAATTCACTTTCATTCCACCTCCAAGAGCCTGTGACATGCTACCCACAAGCCCTCATTTCTCAGGGGGGGGGGCAATAAATATACGACACCCAGTCCTCCTGCTGGCTGTAACTGATAGTGGTGACACAGAGGAAATGAGCTTGATGTGGGGGAGCAGGTGATCATTGTGCTGAAAGACACATTGTCGCCCCCACCAGGCTGGTGGAGAAACCAAATGCCAGTCTGTGGGCCGACGGGGTCCAGCGGCACCTGCGGTTGCTATGGCGCGGTTGCTAAGCTAGGCAGAGTAAACGAGGATCCGAATGGAAATATCCATGGCGGATTCTTCGAGTAAATGGGCGGGTTTAAAGCCTCTCTTGAAGGGGTTCTCAAAGGACCTTGAAGTTGGGTTTAGCCATTCGTAGGCCTTGGAGGCGTGTGACTTGAAGGAGTGGAGAACTCTTTGCCCAGATGTGGAATGATGTCAGCTGTGTGCGTGTGGGGGGGGGGGGCACTTGTGTTTCCATGGCAAATGATCACCTGGTTGGTACATGCTAATAAAACACAGCTGGCCCTGATTGCACTAATAGGTTTTAATTAGGGTCAGCTGGGTGCATGTGGGAAGGAGGTTGGCAGGTTTTTTATTACATAAAGTTTGTATTAAATAAATAGGTTGAGGGACTTATTCAATGATTAGTGGGTTGCCATTTAAAGGGGCCATGACCCCATTTCGCCTGTTAAGACCGCACTGCCCAGATCCCTATGGCACAGCCTTGGACCTTGTGCTGCACAGGCTACTGGATCCTTGGCGAACGCCCACTCAGGCATAACACTGTTGGGGGAAGATGATTTTAGGTTTGGCTTGAGGGCCAGTTAATAGGTTACAAGGTGTTTGTTTGTGTGCACATTGTGTGTGGGTGGCTAAACTGTAATTTTAATATTCTGCTTTATCAGACTTCCATTTTTCACATCGATTTTCCCTTTTTGCCATTTTTGCATTTATATAAAATACAAAAAAAAAATCCTGCATGAGCATCTTCCTCAAGCCAGTGAACTGGCCTCTCTGCCTCTGCGGTGATCTCTGGGGGGGTGGGGGAGGGGGGTATAAATTAGCCTCGGTTTCACCGCTGCCAGGTGTTTTTTCAAACTATGGCCTGAAGCCCTCCTTCTCCATATGGGGCGGCTTTAGTCAGTGCGCAGTTCACCTCCCGGCCTCTGGGAGCAGTTGCTCTTATCTAGAGGCACTCGGTACAGTAAGTGAATCCACTCACAACAACGACTCGACCCCTTGTACTCCGGCAGTTGGTAGCGTTGGTGTGACAAAGAAGCTCTGGTGAACATGTGGTCTTACTTGCAGCGCAATGGATAATATTTGTGAAAAGAAGCATTTTAGTTAGGAGACAGTCAGTTATGTACAAATGTGGGGTGGGACTGCGGAAAGGAGGGTGAAGAGAGAGTTTGAAAAAGACAGACAGGTGTGGAAATCCTCAGAGAGCCGCTGAGCTGCCCTGGATCGAGCAT
Organism: Brienomyrus brachyistius; assembly: GCF_023856365.1. NCBI lineage: Eukaryota > Metazoa > Chordata > Actinopteri > Osteoglossiformes > Mormyridae > Brienomyrus > Brienomyrus brachyistius. The sequence continues at coordinate 1,420,303 of NW_026042346.1, forward strand.
GAGGGGCACGGTTTGGAACAGCAACCGCGCAACAAGAAAGGAGAAAATCAGGCACAGTGTTTCAAAAATACCGCAACGGCTCAGAAGCAGACAGTGTCACTCGTTTGAGACAAAGCGGCGAGTTAAGATCACGTCGTATGCTGCCTGTAACTGGTTCAGGGTCCAGATCCCAGATCCTTCGTCTCTGGCTCGACGCCTCCGCCAATCTGCTCTGCAATCTCTGTGGTGGCGCTGATGTTTATCAGCATGAGCCATGACAAGCCGACAGTGGGGGGGGGGGGCTGATGCTGATACATCCAGTTCAGATAGCCAGAGTGATAGATACAAAGAGGTGGTGGGGGTGTCTATTAAAAGCTTTAAATAGAGTTTGGCTCCATGTGTCTAGTATAATACTGACAGCTCTGGTCTTACAGTCTTAATCCAGTGAGGGTAATAAGAAACAAAATATGTGTTTGTGTGAGACGCTTTTTAAAAAAGCAATTATGAGCCACATAAGCTGCCAGTCATCCATTCTGCCTGTCTGTTTTCACTGGCTCATTCATTTGTTTACTTTATCGTTATTTTATTCATAATTTAAGCCAGTAAGGCAGATGCTCCGTTCATTTAGCCTTCGATAATGTAATGAAAGACAAGCTATTTCTGCCTAATGGATGGTAAACGGCGGCTCAGCCACCCCACTGCTCGCAGCGCAGACCCAAGCGACGCACTCTGGGTTTCAGAAGGCTGCCATTTGGACAGTTCATCATTTTCTGCCCGCATTAGACTCTCCTTTCAGCACATGGAGTGGGCAGTGCTACATTTCGTTTTATTAGATGTAATCTCTCGGGGTCTGAACGACAAGCCAGGGCCGGGATCAGGAGCTCACGCGCTGCGTAATATTTGCGGCGGCTACGAATGCATTGACGGGTTTTGTCGGAGTAAGCGGGAAATCAGCCAGGATCCAACAGCCAAGACTTTTGGACGTTTGTGTCTCTGCCATGCCCAGGGAACAGACGCTGCTTGCTGGTGGAGGTAAACAGAAAGACGTGTGCAGCATGTTGATGTAGATCTTCTCCAGTCACCCGTTATCCGTCATGATGGGGATGAGACAAGACGCACAGACAGGCTTGACTCACTCACGTCAGTACCTCAGCACCCTCACTGGGGGGGGGGGGGGGGGCTGTCTCTGCATGAGGGTAAACATCATCATGGGTTCCTGCATGCGCTTTTCAGAAACCGGTGTTCTGGTCTGGCTTCTCTTTTTGGGAAGAAATTTTGGATCAAATGTATTTATTCCTTAGTACTTCATCTTTAAAGAAACAAGCAGTGTTTTCGGTTGCTGCCAGTTGCTAATCTGTTTTTGGCTGGAGATCAAACACCATCATCCCCACAAAGGCGGAAATGCAAATAGAAGTGCACACCTGCGTGTGCGCGGGATGCGTGTGTGCCTACATGGGTGTTACAAACCCCAACACCCCCCACCGTTGCCTCCCTGCTGCTCACGTTGTTCCGGGCTCATTTGGAATTCCTCCTTCTTGCCTGAGCCGGCCGCTACATCTCTATCCCTCCTGGGAAGCACCGGAGTGGAACTGACTCCTCTGCTCCGATGCATTTTTATTCCGCTTTCCAAGAAATCATGGCGATGCTTAGCCGCCGCAGAAGATGAGCCACAAAGAATCGCATGCGGATGAAAGGGATGAGGGGGTGAGGGCAGGTCTCCATCAGTTGGCTGCCCCTCTCTGACTTTGATTTCTCTAATTTAATTTCCAGATTGCAGTATTTATTAAAGGTTAAGCCTAAAACAGCTAACATGCAGAAAGAACCGAGAGACAATTTAGGCAAATTAAGTAGCGATTAAAAGAGAAAAAAGGGATTTCTTTGTTCCACACCAGCAATATGATTCAGTTCTTGATGATATGGACATTCAATTATTAGATATATGTATACAAAATGCATAAATAACCAAAATAACAAAATAATTCAATAGCAATAATTATAGAGCTGTATAATTACCATCAGATCGCTGATGGTTTTCTCCCCCACAGACACGCATTCTCCTTAACACCATTTTCTAATAATTTCATCATAGACTTATATTCACTTAGTTAATATTTTATTTATTCATTTAATTTTTCAAAACTATTTTTTCATAATAAATTTTACTTTGAGGTCAATAAAGAATTGTCACAATAAACAAAAATACTGTAGAAAAAATAGCACGGGTAGAATAATAATTATAAGTAATAATAATAAAAAAACAATTGTAATTGTCAGTAGCTTAGGTTGGATTACTTTTCCCCTCAATGAATCGGATTACAGGTCAGAAACAGATTAACAGCATGACAGTACAAATACAGAAATATTGAAATGGTCACTTCTCCCATTTCAAAGGGATTAATCTAGGTTTCATCAATCCAATCACTGGGATCCGGATACATACAGAAATAACATTGTTTATGTAACATCTCCACTCCCACCTAGGGCATAAGGGTAATTTGGTATTAAGAGGAGAATCAAGAGGGGGACACATGGTCATACATCACTTGGTCATACATCACATCCTGTATGTCACATCCTGTATGTCACATCCTGCCACCCGCCATAGCTCAGCAATTTTCTTCGACAAGTCAGGCTGCTGCTGGGACGCAAATGGATCATGGGTGTCAATGGTGTTAAAAGATTAAAATTAAGGAGGGATACATGTTTAAAAGAGGGCAAAATAAGCAACGCAACAGAAATTTTAATTGCAGATGTCATCGTAAAATCTATATCTAGCAACACTTAATAACATTTAATTCTTTTTTTTATTTTCTCTTTTTTTTTTGTTATTTTTTTTTACTAAAAATGGTTGAAGAGCAGATATAGTTTGCATCATCTATACAACAGGCTATAAAACACCACGTTGTCACAGTCCAGAAAGCACATATAGGTGTGTTTGTACTGGATATAAACATATGTTATAAAGATACTTTACGTGCATGGAGTTTTGCAAATCTGTTGCTTTTCAGACACCCCCCTTTCCCCTCCCCCCACCCCGAAAATGCACCAGCCTTGTGTCAAACCAGGCTTTGAATGAAGGCCTTATTACACATCAACATCACTTACTCCTTCAAGTCAGTCTCTTCTGTAGTCAGTAAGAAGTGTTTCCTGTCTGCTTTCTGTGCTGACCACGCCACCCCAGAACAGTCAGGCGCGAGTCAATGCCGCGGCTGTTTTTTCGTTCCTGAAAGTGCGAATACTTTGGCCGATTCCCCCAGACGTAGGTAGCTTGACCGTGTGACTTCCTCCCTGCAAAGTCTCTCTGCTCGCTCCTCCCCATGTTTGGCGATTGTTGTCATTTTGCTTATTTAGGCGTTGTTTTTAAAATGTTTTACATTTTTTTTTTTTCTCGCAACTGTAGAAAACGTCCCCAGCAACACAAACACAGGACAACGTAAATGGAAAACACTGACAGTTTGTGACACTGTTTAACTCCCGCCCCCCCTCCCCACCCGTGAATAGCCCCTCTGAAATGTTTCCAAGAAAGGAGAGAGTGAGATGTCAGCATCCTGCTTGTCGAGCACATGGGCACCATGTCTGCTTTGGAGCCATTTTCTTATGTCATGTTCCAATCGTCCTCCCTCGTCTGCCTTTTTGTCAGTCATTACAGCATTTTTCGGCAGGGAGTTTCATCTGCCGCACCTCATAGTTTAATGTGCTTGAGTACAAAGTCAGATATGTTTTTTTTTTTTATTTTTCTTTATGTCACGTCTTTGATAAAATGAAGACTAAATGTTTTTTTTTTTTTTTCTCTCATTCGAGTTTTGTTAATATACATATGTGGGTCTTCTCATCGCTCTTGAATTGAGTTCCAGGACCGGCAATGGCTCAAATGTGCAGGATCACACATAATATTCCTTGTCCTTGTTCTTCTTGTTCTTGTTGGAGCTCTTGGCGCTGTTGGCCGGCTTCTCCTTGACGACGGTGCCGTTGGACTGCGCCGAGTTGCTGATGTAATTGCGGCTCTCGTCCACGTGGTAGGAGCCCTCGTCACGGTTGCGGGTACTTGTACATGGCGTAGAGGAGGATGAGGATGCAGAGGGCCGCTGCCGCCACGATGCCCACCACCATCCCCGTGGTGCTGCTGGACTCGCGGATCACCTCCGAGGGGGCCCGGGTAACCCCCGCCGCCAGAACCCGTTGGGTTTGCTGGGAAGGGAAACGAGACGGGATGTTCATTCCACAGGAAAGACAATCGTTTCTGCATGAACATTATGGCACTGCTATGAACCACCTCGTACATCTGTCTATCTGAACAAGGACAGTTTAGTATTTAAGAGTTTAACTACCTAATACTCCTGGGTTGAACTACCTGAGACTTATACTGTAGGTTAGACAGCCCAAGGCTTAAGTATTGGACTAACCAAGTGGACTAACCGGCTGCATAGGAGATCAGGGTTTTGACTAAGCTGATAGCCTGAACAAAGCTGCGTGATTCACTTTTAAGAAATGGCTTCTAAGCAACTAAAATCACAGAACAAGTGATCAAATATAGTACTGTGATTTACGCAGTTTACATACTGGATTTGGGCGATCACCTCTGTTTTAAACAACAGAAAGACCTGTTCTACAGATGCATCAGCTTTCGAGGATGATTGAGTGGACCACGGCTAGACTCCCTCATCAAGCACAGCTCCCCAGAGACTCAAAATAAAACAAAACGATGGCTCCATGGAGAGTGTCCATCATTCCTTACCCATAATAACAGACCCAGAGTGCTCGGCATAACCCCACTATTGGTGTTCTCTCCCACACTGACGCCGGAGCGCCTCCCTATATGGACGGCGACACTCAAGCGACTCGCCCGATAATTGAAGCCGTGGGTCCGGTGTAATTACGATGCAGATGGGGGGAGGAGAGGAGTCGTAACACGCACCCTTATTTTTATTCCGATTTAATGAATCCAATAAAGGCCCTTTAATGAACTCTAAATGTTTGATAATGGCATTATATCTGACAAGAATGGGGTTTGGGTTCATTTGCTTCTTGAATGAGAAACTGATTACATATCAGAGACCTCCATTATGTACTAGTACTGACCAAATTGTAATCTCTTTCCCCATCAACTCTGATAGCACTTCGCTACCCCCTTCATCACTCTCTGGCTAATGTCCTCCTCAGATAAAGTGCTTTTCAATCCCTCTGCTATTCTTCCTGTCCACTCCCCCACATCCTCCTTCCCCATCCTGCCCCTTGCTCTCTCTGCTTGCCTAGGAGTCCCCTGACCCCCAGAAGAAGAAGCACCTCGACTGGGTGTAAAAACCACTGCGGGGGGGGGGGGGGGGGGGGGGGGGGAGGGGGGGGGGGGGGGGGAGGGGGGGCTCCCAAGACTATAACCACAGATGCCCCGCATGGGAGATCAAACCAACCACGTTGGAGTTCCCAGATCGTACACCCAGATACCTAATGCTAGTTTCTTCAGCTTCTACACGGTTCTGAATGTGACCTTCCGTGCCCCCCTAAATATTATATAAATATTACACAGCCCCATAAAAAACGAGGGAAACAATGCAGAGTGAGAACACAAACACAGAGGATTGTGGGATACGGAATGTTCAGATGCTGACGCAGTCACATGCACGCTACATGCAAACACACGACGACTTCATAAACACACTGGTGGATAGCTGAAAGCAGGACCCAGACCCCTGTTTACTCTCGACCCTGGGAGGGGTGGGCATTGTAATGTTGCTGTGATCTTCAAGCCAACTCCCAGTGCTTTACCATACAACTATCTGTTTTTTACGGGCAATTAAGCCCCCGTTGGCCTTTTCCCCCATCAAAAGACAGAACCCTACCTTTCCAAGCCATCCCCACCTCTGCTTTGAGAAGAGGTGAATGTGTCTTTCACCATTTTATAACCCAGTTTTTTGGTTCTCAGTTGGGTGGGGGGGGGCTAATACCATTAGTGCTGCCTGTTGAGTC
>NW_026042349.1:0-5000 GCF_023856365.1 Brienomyrus brachyistius
CTAACCCTAACCCTAACCCTAACCCTAACCCTAACCCTAACCCTAACCCTAACCCTAACCCCTAACCCTAACCCTAACCCTAACCCTAACCCTAACCCTAACCCTAACCCTAACCCTAACCCTAACCCTAACCCTAACCCTAACCCTAACCCTAACCCTAACCCTAACCCTAACCCTAACCCTAACCCTAACCCTAACCCTAACCCTAACCTAACCCTAACCCTAACCCTAACCCTAACCCTAACCCTAACCCTAACCCTAACCCTACCCTAACCCTAACCCTAACCCTAACCCTAACCCTAACCCTAACCCTAACCCTAACCCTAACCCTAACCCTAACCCTAACCCTAACCCTAACCCTAACCCTAACCCTAACCCTAACCCTAACCCTAACCCTAACCCTAACCCTAACCCTAACCCTAACCCTAACCCTAACCCTAACCCTAACCCAAACCCTAACCCTAACCCTAACCCTAACCCTAACCCTAACCCTAACCCTAACCCTAACCCTAACCCTAACCCTAACCCTAACCCTAACCCTAACCCTAACCCTAACCCTAACCCTAACCCTAACCCTAACCCTAACCCTAACCCTAACCCTAACCCTAACCCTAACCCTAACCCTAACCCTAACCCTAACCTAACCCTAACCCTAACCCTAACCCTAACCCTAACCCTAACCCTAACCCTAACCCTAACCCTAACCCTAACCCTAACCCTAACCCTAACCCTAACCCTAACCCTAACCCTAACCCTAACCCTAACCCAAACCCTAACCCTAACCCTAACCCTAACCCTAACCCTAACCCTAACCCTAACCCTAACCCTAACCCTAACCCTAACCCTAACCCTAACCCTAACCCTAACCCTAACCCTAACCCTAACCCTAACCCTAACCCTAACCCTAACCCTAACCCTAACCCTAACCCTAACCCTAACCCTAACCCTAACCCTAACCCTAACCCTAACCCTAACCCTAACCCTAACCCTAACCCTAACCCTAACCCTAACCCTAACCCTAACCCTAACCCCTAACCCTAACCCTAACCCTAACCACCTAACCCTAACCCTAACCCTAACCCTAACCCTAACCCTAACCCTAACCCTAACCCTAACCCTAACCCTAACCCTAACCCTAACCTAACCCTAACCCTAACCCTAACCCTAACCCTAACCCTAACCCTAACCCTAACCCTAACCCTAACCCTAACCCTAACCCTAACCCTAACCCTAACCCTAACCCTAACCCTAACCTAACCCTAACCCTAACCCTAACCCTAACCCTAACCCTAACCCTAACCCTAACCCTAACCCTAACCCTAACCCTAACCCTAACCCAAACCCTAACCCTAACCCTAACCCTAACCCTAACCCTAACCCTAACCCTAACCCTAACCCTAACCCTAACCCTAACCCTAACCCTAACCCTAACCCTAACCCTAACCCTAACCCTAACCCTAACCCTAACCCTAACCCTAACCCTAACCTAACCCTAACCCTAACCCTAACCTAACCCTAACCCTAACCCTAACCCTAACCCTAACCCTAACCCTAACCCTAACCCTAACCCTAACCCTAACCCTAACCCTAACCCTAACCCTAACCCTAACCCTAACCCTAACCCTAACCCTAACCCTAACCCTAACCCTAACCCTAACCCTAACCCTAACCCTAACCCTAACCCTAACCCTAACCCTAACCTAACCCTAACCCTAACCCTACCCTAACCCTAACCCTAACCCTAACCCTAACCTAACCCTAACCCTAACCCTAACCCTAACCCTAACCCTAACCCTAACCCTAACCTAACCCTAACCCTAACCCTAACCCTAACCCTAACCCTAACCCTAACCCTAACCTAACCCTAACCCTAACCCTAACCCTAACCCTAACCCTAACCCTAACCCTAACCCTAACCCTAACCCTAACCCTAACCCTAACCCTAACCCTAACCCTAACCCTAACCCTAACCCTAACCCTAACCCTAACCCTAACCCTAACCCTAACCCTAACCCTAACCCTAACCCTAACCCTAACCCTAACCCTAACCCTAACCCTAACCCTAACCCTAACCCTAACCCTAACCCTAACCCTAACCCTAACCTAACCCTAACCCTAACCCTAACCCTAACCCTAACCCTAACCCTAACCTAACCCTAACCCTAACCCTAACCCTAACCCTAACCCTAACCCTAACCCTAACCCTAACCCTAACCCTAACCCTAACCCTAACCCTAACCCTAACCCTAACCCTAACCCTAACCCTAACCCTAACCCTAACCCTAACCCTAACCCTAACCCTAACCCTAACCCTAACCCTAACCCTAACCCTAACCCTAACCCTAACCCTAACCCTAACCCTAACCCTAACCCTAACCCTAACCCTAACCCTAACCCTAACCCTAACCCTAACCCTAACCCTAACCCTAACCCTAACCCTAACCCTAACCCTAACCCTAACCCTAACCCTAACCCTAACCCTAACCCTAACCCTAACCCTAACCCTAACCCTAACCCTAACCCTAACCCTAACCCTAACCCTAACCCTAACCCTAACCCTAACCCTAACCCTAACCCTAACCCTAACCCTAACCCTAACCCTAACCCTAACCCTAACCCTAACCCTAACCCTAACCCTAACCCTAACCCTAACCCTAACCCTAACCCTAACCCTAACCCTAACCTAACCCTAACCCTAACCCTAACCCTAACCCTAACCCTAACCCTAACCCTAACCCTAACCCTAACCCTAACCCTAACCCTAACCCTAACCCTAACCCTAACCCTAACCCTAACCCTAACCCTAACCCTAACCCTAACCCTAACCCTAACCCTAACCCTAACCCTAACCCTAACCCTAACCCTAACCCTAACCCTAACCCTAACCCTAACCCTAACCCTAACCCTAACCCTAACCCTAACCCTAACCCTAACCCTAACCCTAACCCTAACCCTAACCCTAACCCTAACCCTAACCCTAACCCTAACCCTAACCCTAACCCTAACCCTAACCCTAACCCTAACCCTAACCCTAACCCTAACCCTAACCCTAACCCTAACCCTAACCCTAACCCTAACCCTAACCCTAACCCTAACCCTAACCCTAACCCTAACCCTAACCCTAACCCTAACCCTAACCCTAACCCTAACCCTAACCCTAACCCTAACCCTAACCCTAACCCTAACCCTAACCCTAACCCTAACCCTAACCCTAACCCTAACCCTAACCCTAACCCTAACCCTAACCCTAACCCTAACCCTAACCCTACCCTAACCCTAACCCTAACCCTAACCCTAACCCTAACCCTAACCCTAACCCTAACCCTAACCCTAACCCTAACCCTAACCCTAACCCTAACCCTAACCCTAACCCTAACCCTAACCCTAACCCTAACCCTAACCCTAACCCTAACCCTAACCCTAACCTAACCCTAACCCTAACCCTAACCCTAACCCTAACCTAACCCTAACCCTAACCCTAACCCTAACCCTAACCCTAACCCTAACCCTAACCCTAACCCTAACCCTAACCCTAACCCTAACCCTAACCCTAACCCTAACCCTAACCCTAACCCTAACCCTAACCCTAACCCTAACCCTAACCCTAACCTAACCCTAACCCTAACCCTAACCCTAACCCTAACCCTAACCCTAACCCTAACCCTAACCCTAACCCTAACCCTAACCCTAACCCTAACCCTAACCCTAACCCTAACCCTAACCTAACCCTAACCCTAACCCTAACCCTAACCCTAACCCTAACCCTAACCCTAACCCTAACCCTAACCCTAACCCTAACCCTAACCCTAACCCTAACCCTAACCCTAACCCTAACCCTAACCCTAACCCTAACCCTAACCCTAACCCTAACCCTAACCCTAACCCTAACCCTAACCCTAACCCTAACCCTAACCCTAACCCTAACCCTAACCCTAACCCTAACCCTAACCCTAACCCTAACCCTAACCCTAACCCTAACCCTAACCCTAACCCTAACCCTAACCCTAACCCTAACCCTAACCCTAACCCTAACCCTAACCTAACCCTAACCCTAACCCTAACCCTAACCCTAACCCTAACCCTAACCCTAACCCTAACCCTAACCCTAACCCTAACCCTAACCCTAACCCTAACCCTAACCCTAACCCTAACCCTAACCCTAACCCTAACCCTAACCCTAACCCTAACCCTAACCCTAACCCTAACCCTAACCCTAACCCTAACCCTAACCCTAACCCTAACCCTAACCCTAACCCTAACCCTAACCCTAACCCTAACCCTAACCCTAACCCTAACCCTAACCCTAACCCTAACCCTAACCCTAACCCTAACCCTAACCCTAACCCTAACCCTAACCCTAACCCTAACCCTAACCCTAACCCTAACCCTAACCCTAACCCTAACCCTAACCCTAACCCTACCCTACCCTAACCCTAACCCTAACCCTAACCCTACCCTAACCCTAACCCTAACCCTAACCCTAACCCTAACCCTAACCCTAACCCTAACCCTAACCCTAACCCTAACCCTAACCCTAACCCTAACCCTAACCCTAACCCTAACCCTAACCTAACCCTAACCCTAACCCTAACCCTAACCCTAACCCTAACCCTAACCCTAACCCTAACCTAACCCTAACCCTAACCCTAACCCTAACCCTAACCCTAACCTAACCCTAACCCTAACCCTAACCCTAACCTAACCCTAACCCTAACCCTAACCCTAACCCTAACCTAACCCTAACCCTAACCCTAACCCTAACCCTAACCCTAACCCTAACCCTAACCCTAACCCTAACCCTAACCCTAACCCTAACCCTAACCCTAACCCTAACCCTAACCCTAACCCTAACCCTAACCCTAACCCTAACCCTAACCCTAACCCTAACCCTAACCCTAACCCTAACCCTAACCCTAACCCTAACCCTAACCCTAACCCTAACCCTAACCCTAACCCTAACCCTAACCCTAACCCTAACCCTAACCCTAACCCTAACCCTA